>NC_143399.1:197225317-197376617 GCF_052110815.1 Crocodylus siamensis
GCTTTTAAGCTTCTGAATCTTGGGCGAGGGCCAGGCACTCAGAATCATCATCCCACAGAATCAGGACCCTGAAGCCCTGGGAGCCACAGGGGTTTGACCCCATGAGACAATAGTGATATCTGTTTTTGCTGACAAATTAGATCAGTTGTGCTGGGGTACACCCTAGAGTTTGGTTTGTTAATTAAAACAAACTGTTGATGATTAGGAATTATAAAGTATTATGTTAAAAGGCAAGGCCTTTTATGATATTTGTTATAGGACCAGCTGTATAGTTGGGAGAGCTGCTAGACAAGTTTTTGGGCATCAGGCCCTGAGGTAGGACACCTGATGCCTGAAAACTTGTTCAACTACACAGTTCTCCCAGCTATTGGGAGTTGGTTCAATAAAGGATATCACAAAAAAGTATTACATCCTGGAGCATCACAGCTATAAAAACATCAGACCTACTATAACATAAAGGATTATTTCATTTTATCAGAAGATGCCACAAAAAGAATTATAGTCACATAAACATTTCAATGTGTTTTAAAAGACAGGATAACAGGAAATGATTTATAAGTACACAGGGAAAACACTAAATTACAAAAAGAAATCGTCAGCTTTTTAATGGACTAATGCATGCTGAAATGTAAAGAACCAATTTGGTTAGTACCTGCCTAAGTAGAGGACTCCATTGTGCTCCATTCTTCCTCACTTTGGGTTTTGAAAAAGCAACATATTGCACTTATGAAAGCATCTGTGATTCTTTGGTAGCTAGATAGTCTAATATGAAGCCAATAGATATCTGAATTATAATAAAAAATGCCTTAAATTATGTCTCCACAATTTCAAATACATTAAACAAAATGACAGAGCTTTTGAATTTTCTTTTCAACAAACTTACCTCTTAAGATATGCTACTAACTGCTAACAATATACATTGTAAAGCAGCTCAAGTTTCAAATTTCTGGAAGCAGCTGGGGTAAGATCAGGTCAGGGAAGCCTGCTCTTAAGAATCGTGATGTTCCATTAACCAGAATAAAACCGCGGCATAACCAGGAATGCTAGAACCAAGAATGATCTGTATTTATGGACTCCATGCTCAGGACTGCTCCTCAGCTGTGTATGCCATCTAATTTATGGGTCTGGGAACCCTCAAAGTAGGCACAAGCTGGGCTTATATCTAATTTGCATTCCTGGACTCACACTGAAGGCCTTAGAGATATCAGTGCAGCAAATAGGGGCTGCAAAGATTTGCCAGGTCTCTTAAAAGCTTTTTTATTCCAAGCAGAGTCCTAATCTATGTGCTTAAAAGATACCTTAAACAGGGTTCCCCCCATCCCCCACCTTGTTCCCCCTCCTCTCCCTCCCAGCTACTTCTGTATACTCTTGCCATATACCTTTGCTCTGATGCTGGTGGGTTCTGCAGTCATATCTGGGAGAGACAAGTCTCATATACCTTTGGCAAGAGACCCTCAGCAAGCAGAGATATTGCTGCAGAACCCATCAGCATCAGAACCCTACAACCACCTGCATCTTTTATTCAATTGTTCAGAAGACCTGGCAGGCCACACAACCTGGGACGACCAAAATCTATGAAATATAACACTGAGTTGACAAATTCGAAGCCTTCTGTACACATCTGGGTTTTTGCAGTGCCCAAACCTGGCTAAAAGCAGCAAACAACTTCCTTAATGTTCAGATTTATGGAAGGAATTAAAAAAAAGTTTGGCACCTCACAAATGTGCATACATCATATTCCAACATGTTCATGTTCCAACAGGATGGTCAATGCTGCAGAAGACAGACGGATGGCAGGAACTGCCAGGATGAACCCTGATACAGAGGAAGGAAAAACATAATTAGCTGTGTGTCTGAAGTCAGGTAGAAGGTGAGGTAGATGTGCACCTTATATACTAACCAAAGTAGATATATCCCACTGCCTGGGTTAGCTTTGGTGACTCCTGTGTTCCTATGGGGTTACTGGTTGTTTGCTTGTCTCTCCCAGCACTGTCCCGCTCCCCACTTCTCTCTCTCTCTCCTCCCTCCCTTGTCTTTTGTATTCTCATTTTCCCTCTCCTTATCTGCTTTCTGCATATCCTTTCACAGTATCTGATGAAGTGAGCTTCAGATCACATTAGCTTGCACTCTGTCTGTATCCCTACTTTGGTCAGTCTATACAGTGAAAATACCCTGCCTTCTAATAGAGGAAAGAACCATACAATCTTATTTTAGAGTTCTGCAACACATAGTTGACAGCGCAAATTAGATGTGACCCCCAAAGGATAGGACAAAGTATGAGCAAAGGAAACACAAGGGACAGATAGAAGAAACACAAGTTAAGAAAGAGAATCCACAAAAATCCTCTTGCTGTCATTTCATGACATTACATATACCCTTTAACCTATTAAGAATCCTTCAAACCCTTCCTGTTTTCAAATTGCTGTAGGGGGTGCGCGCGTGTGTCAGTTTTGAGTGATGCACGCTGCCCCATGTATGCCACCACACTTTTTTTGGTGTGGATTTTTATGACACCGCCCCGCGCTGCTTCCTTGCAGTGCAGAGAACAGCTGAACATGCAGTGTGGCCCCGCAAATATGTCTAAGGAGCCACATCCCACACAGCCATGCTTGTCTGGATGCGGTCACAGTCATAGAGAAGTGGGGCTGGACGGGACCTCCCAAGTCATATAGTCCAACCCCTGCCTGAGGCAGGATCACCCCTGTCAAAACCATCCTGTACAGACCATAATCTAAACTGTACATAGGACAAGCAACTTTCCAACGTAACAGATTAAACAACTGTTTTCACCAACACCATTCTTAGCTGGTTTAAATTGGCAGCAAAATCTCTCAGAAAGGCAGGCATTGCTATTGCCAAGAAAGTTTATCCAGTTTCCCTATGTGAAAAAACATACCCCAGCAAGCAAACGTTTATGCCAATGTAAGGCTTTGCCAGCTCAGTATAATCCACTTATGGGCAAACTCACAGTGCGGGGAGGCAGGGGAAAGGAAAGACAAAAACACTAGGCACTTTCCTAGAAAAAACAAAAGTGCTTAAGACAAGGAAGAACAATGGTAGTTAAAAAAAGTGATCAAATGCTTTACCAAGGGTATGGTAAAACAACACTGACAAAACCCATGCTGTACTGTCTGCCTACTATCGAATCCTCCTAACAACGCCTGTGAAAATCTCCCGGGGTCCCTCCCCTCCGTCGCATCGACCAGCTCCCTCCACTGGGGACCCGGATCCACCTTCTCCTCACAGGGACCCCAACCGTCACTGCCTCGCCCCCTCCCCCCACCTGCCTCCAGAACATTCCACCCTCCCAAACACTCCTCCCCTCCCCCGCCACCACCTGCCTCCAGAACACTCCTCCCCTCCCCCGCCTTCCTCCCGAACACTCCTCCCCTCCCCCGCTGCCACCTGCCTCCAGAACACTCCACCCCTCCCCCGCCTTCCTCCCGAACACTCCACCCCTCCCCCGCCACCTTCCTCCAGAACACTCCTCCCCTCCCCCGCTGCCACCTGCCTCCCGAACACTCCTCCACTCCCCCGCTGCCACCTGCCTCCCGAACACTCCACCCCTCCCCCGCTGCCACCTGCCTCCAGAACACTCCACCCCTCCCCCGCCTTCCTCCCGAACACTCCACCCCTCCCCGCCGCCTTCCTCCAGAACACTCCTCCCCTCCCCCGCTGCCACCTGCCTCCAGAACACTCCTCCCCTCCCCGCCTTCCTCCCGAACACTACACCCCTCCCCCGCTGCCACCTGCCTCCAGAACACTCCACCCCTCCCCCGCCACCTTCCTCCCGAACATTCCTCTCCTCCCCCGCCTTCCTCCAGAACACTCCTCCCCCCTCCCCCGCTGCCACCTGCCTCCAGAACACTCCTCCCCTCCCCGCCTTCCTCCCGAACACTACACCCCTCCCCCACCGCCACCTGCCTCCAGAACACTCCACCCCTCCCCCGCTGCCACCTGCCTCCAGAACACTCCTCCCCTCCCCCGCCTTCCTCCCGAACACTCCACCCCTCCCCTGCCACCTTCCTCCAGAACACTCCTCCCCTCCCCCGCTGCCACCTGCCTCCAGAACACTCCACCCCTCCCCCGCCACCTTCCTCCCGAACATTCCTCTCCTCCCCCGCCTTCCTCCAGAACATTCCACCCCCGCACCGCCTTCCTCCAGAACATTCCACGCTCCCCCCCACCACCTGCCTCCAGAACATTCCACCCCCCACACCTGCCACCTCCCTCCAGAACTTTCCACCCCTCCCCCACCTTCCTCCCAAACATTGCACCCCTCCCCTTCCCACTTGCCTCCAGTACATTCTGCCGAGCCAGAGCTTCCTCTTGAGTGTTTCTCCCATGGGTCCAGGACAAGAATCAGTCTTTACGGTCATTATGAGTACATGGGAGTGAATAGGCAATACAGCTAGGCAAGACTCAGACGTGGATGATATCATATCTCGGCACATCTGGAGGATTGTTTCCCAAATTCCAATCCGTTAGGCCTGAATCGGCACGCAAGACAAGGGAGTTTCAGAGAGATGACAGAGGACCCATTTATTTCCTGCAAAACCTTTCCTACATGGCTGGTGCACGAAGAGGAAGGAGGCCTTCTTGCCTGGAAGCACTGGCTGAATCCGGGGGCACTTTTACACGCGCTCTGGGGGATGAGGGGGTGGCAGTGCTTTAATTAGAGCATCTCAAAGCGCTGCCGTGTCTACTCTATCAACATGGCAGTGGCGGCACTTGAACTAAAGCTCATTCAAGCACCTCCACCATCATTTTTAACCACAATACACGAGAGGCTGCTGGAGCACAGCAATTGTCACGCTCCAACAGACTCAATGAATCGAGCCTGCTCTGACACAGTGGACGTCCAGTGCATTGGAGCAGCCTCCGTGCTCGTGTATAGATGCCCTGGGAGACGAGAAAATAGAAAATGCAAAGCTTTTTATATGAAATCACAGAGACAAGTACATGTAGTCTGAAATCACTGAAGTCACTTTTCAAAACAGAACTGCCCTTGCCCTGTGCTACTCAGGCAGGCGGGTATTATTCCCAGTTTAAAGCTGAAGAAACTGATATATAAAGCGAGGGGATGGGCTAGGATTTGCTGAATTTCCCAGGGAACGAACCAGAATGGCATTGCATTATGGTCCTCAAAAAAAGGCATGGGGCCATCACAATTTGCTGTTCTCTCTTGCCCCAGAAAGTCTCAGGGCACCACAATGTAATGCTACAGGTGCTTTATTTAGAGCAGTTATAAAGAGCTCTAGCAGATGGGTTTTTTTGCCTAGATGATCTGTAGAAACAAAGCAGCCTTGCTAGAAACCATAAATTAGAGTAAAGAAGTACAGTAACAGGAAAAGCAAACATGAAGCCCACCCTCTTTATTTTCCCAAGCCTTTCTGTGCTGACAGGAGATCTAGTTCCGTCCAGTTCTAACAATTTCAATGAAACAAAGAAATTTAAATAAAACCAGTCAGAGACCTTTTATCAGAATATGAAAACCAGCCAATTGTAAATATTGGGCATAAGCTAAAAAACCTTTGGACTTCTCTGAAGCTCAGTGAACCAACTAAAGTGGCCAAGGGAACAGAAAAGCCTGGCCAGTGGGCCAGGCTCTTCCCTGTATTCAAGGCTACATAAACATTGTCTTTATTGATACAAGTAAGACTTTGTTAGTACATAGTCCAATAAAGCTTTTAAGTTGTGACTGGAATGGTTTCACTGGTCAAATAACCTCCTCTCACCCACCATTAACGGTCAGTGTAACACCCCTTGCCAGTCAGGGCACCAGGCCAAGCCGCGGCTGGGGGTGACATGAGGCTGAAACAGGCTGCTAATGCCCAGGTCTCAATTCCCGGTTCTGTTTTCAAAATGAATCTCTACCCAATTAAAGGTTGTGAGCAATGAATTAGATCCGCTAACAAGCTACAATTCCATCAACAACAGACATTGACTAATCCAAGCATAATATAATATCGCATATCAAGTACATTGCCCCAAATAATAGTAATAAAAAAGAGATGAGGCTGCAATTATAGGGTAAAACCTGTTTTGGGTCAGGCAGCTCCCAGCCTAGGAGTCTCCCAGTGGCAGAGACTTTTGTTTTGGGGTGACCCAAAGCAGGTTTTGCCCCATAATCTCCATCTAAAATCTTTTTATTTAGGGCAAGGTGCCCAATTTGGAGTATTATATTGCATTTGTTTTAGCGTACAACTCTGATGAAAGTCTAATCCAAAACCCGTCTCATTCATTGCTTGCAATTGGATCAAAGTGAGCTCTAAAAAAGGAAGTGGGAAGGAGCCCGCTTGCACCTCCTGTCACAACAGCACCCTGACCCACCAGGCAGGTGGCCCCAGTGAGCCGACACCCCCGTCCCCTGCACAGCACCAGCGGGAGAGGAAGAAAGCAGAGCCCCCAAATTCACCCTTCACCTCGGCTGATGTGGTTCTGGGGGTAAATCTAATATCTACGATTAGACAGACTCCGACAGTGGGGAAAAAATTTCTCAAGAGCAAGCTTTCAGGCAAGAGCACAAAAGGGCACAGGAGCCCAAAAGCTCACTACGAAGAATTTTTCCAGCTATGGGAGTTAGCCTCATCAAAGTTACCAAATTTCCCCCAAAAGACGCATCTGCCCCTGTCCTGACGTGGACACAGCTACACCCCCGCAGCTCGGAGCCGCCCTGCTGCTTTCCGCAAGGGGAAGGAGGGAGACACACTGCCCTGAAGAGCCAAAGAAGGGAACTTCCAGCACCCACAATGGCGCGGATTGACTGGAGAAAGGGACATAACCCCGCCCCCCAGCACACGCGGGAAACAGCCCCCGATCCCGCCCTTTCCCCACCGCTCCCCTAGCAACCACGAACGGCGGCGGGCGGTGGAAGGAGGTGGGGCGGGACTTCCGGGCTCTGCTCGGAAATGACCTCAGAGTGTCAACATGCAAGATGGCGGCGCATCACAGGCAGAACACGGCGGGGCGGCGGAAAGTGCAGGTAAGGCGGGAGCCGGCGGGGCCGGACTGGACTGGACTGGACTGGACTAGACTAGGGGGGTGGGCTCTGAGCTTTTGTGAGGGAGAAGAGGGAGAGCCCCTCCCCCAGCCGTCACCGACTGCCGCCGTGGACCCCCTCGCACGTGCCCGGGGCCCCGCCCTGCCTGTGCTAACGGCTGCCTGGGGCTCGTGGCCGCTGGGGCGATAACGGCGCGAAGCCTTCTCGTTGCATAGTCCGTGATGTGCGCGTGTGTCTGTAGCAGGGTGGCAGATATAGTGGCCATCTCACCGGGGTTGTGGGGTAGTTTGGCAGCAAATTGTCCTGGGTAGTGGCGCCTTTCCCCTTAGGATGCTCGCTTAGCCTCGTTGCACTGGACCTAAAGTCTTGTGCGGGTTTCATCAGTGCGAATTTGCTTCTGGGCGATGACCCATTTTTATACCAGAACTTTGCTCTACGTGAGGCCAGTCTGCTCTTAGCGACCGGTGTGGGGGACGCCCGCAGTGCTCTGCTTTGTACGAGCGATGCACACCGAAATAGTCTCCCATGAGGATCAGATTGGTACTCCTCTCTTGTTGATGGTGGCGCGTGTTTCTGTGGTTGCCGTCCCCATCATGGTAACGTGTGCCACCCCCCCTTCCCCCTGGGTGCTTGTGTGTGTAGTTTGTTTGCTGTTGGCGACTACCCAAATTATCTTGCAAAAGTGGTAGGAGTGGGTCGGGGGGGGTCAACACAATCGAGGTGTTGGATCGTATCCCTGGTCGTTGCATTGTAAAGTGCATTTTCACTGTGCGAATTCAAGTTGTACACGTGTTCCTGGAAAATGGTGCATAACATAAAGCAAGGGAAACCTGCATGTGGTTTTCTGAATGATTTCCATTATCCCCTTCATTGATTTCCACCTCTACCCCTTGACTTCTTCAATTTTAAGATGCTTTTACTTATGGGCTTGTTTCTCATGCACCCTCTTTAGCAGAGATTTCATACAAACCAGTCTTCTGTCCTCTCCCTTTGAGTTTTTGAACCATGCAACTTATGTGTTAAACTATTTCTGTTTGTTTCTGGCTGGCTGTTCTCATAAAACATTACATGTGATAGCCAACAAATAGATTCTGACGAAGTATCTTGGTGTTGTTTCTCGAACAAGGTCTTCAGCATGGGTCTGGACACATGGCTTTATGTCTATATTAGTTCTTGATTTGTTGTTTCCACTATTATGGGTTATGAAGCACCTACTTATCATTTACAGGATCTTGGCATTGGTCTTTGCATAACAAGAAGCTAAAGACATGTTAAATACTTCCTGTACAAGTAGTTTTCACGCTTATCACAGGAAAGTTATTAGGTCTCCAATCTGTGTGTAGAGTCCATAGTTGGGAATAAGAAGAGAGATGCTCATGATACACTTTATCCATTAAGAATTAGTTCATTTCTATTTGCAGACCCCTGGTTTACCTAGTTTTCTTAGTAATAGAAATGGTGTTCACTTGAAGTATCTCAAGTACACTTATCAGCACAGACATTTTATTTATCTTCTTTGTTCCTTCTTCCCTCCCTTCCTCCCCGCTCTTAACTATATGGCTTTTTACCAAACATAATTATGTAGTACAAAAAATATCAGAAGGGAAAAATATTAAGCATTCACTTTATATCTGGGAACATAACTTTCTCCTTCTCTTAATAGGAAACTGTCATAACCCATTTTAAGTGAAAATGTATTCAGTGTGCTTCATAATTATAAACATTGTACAGCTCTCATCTGTGAGATAGGAATAACTGCTTGAAATCCTGTGCTCTAATATTCCAGGAGCATGAAATTTATGATCTCTCTTGATCTTGGCAACAGTAGTAGAATTACTTGTTGGTGATGGTCACAAGTAACTGTTATTACTGACAAGGTGTTGATGAATATTTTGCCTTTTCTTTAAAAAAAAAAAAAAAAGAAATCGCAACCAATTATTGTTTTAAATCTTAATTTTACTCTTTAGATACATTTAAGAAATAAAGACTATGTATTTGGTGTGCCACAGAATTCCTTTTCTAATTTTCCCTTTGTTAGGTGAAAAGATCATCTTGTAGTTAAGTGCTGAACTAGTGACCAGGGGAGCTGGATTCTTTTCCCAAGATGTTCTATAGGTTTGTTGCTGTTGTTGTTTAGCTTTGGCTTTTTTACCCCAATCAAGTAATTTTCCTCTTCACTTACATTTTCTTTTCTGTGAAATGGGAATAATACTCCCCTAGGCTTCAGTGGTGTTAAACTAAATCCACATGTGGAAATTACTGTGGCAAGGCCAGGTCTCCATTGCAATTATAGTAGTGTTGGGAAGGGTATTATGCTAACATTTCTGTGCAGCCTACTCCACTAAGGTATATATCAAATAAGTGCATAATTAACTTAATTGCATAACACGATGCCAGTCTCAATTTGTTGCCGGTTGCTTGCATTGTAATAGCACTTATGCAGATAATTACTATTAAGTGCATAAAGTGCTTTAGTGCATAGCATCTTTCAGCCTGGCTGTCTAATTTGTAATGTAATTGTGCTCTGGCTAACAGCATCCTAATTGTAACTGTCTACTTTGTAATCTGTTGTATTTCTTGAATTGCATGAGAGGCAATAGAGGAGAAGCAACTGTCAAAGGGTGGTTGTTAGAAGCCTTGAAATTGAGGGGCTCTAATCAATTCTGGGGCTGCTAATACAGCATTAATGGTGTTGTAACTATGTTTCTTACCTCCATAGCACTAACAATGTTCTGTGGCACTAGCAGCTCCAAAACTGATAGTGGTGTGTACTTAATAAGTGCTTTTTGCATTAAATGAGAATAAGTGCATATTCCAGGTAAGTGCCTAGTGTTTTTGATTGTTTCCTCCTCTGACTCCTCTCCCCTTCTCCCTATGCCCCAGTGAGTTTGCACTTAAGTAGTATATTGAGCTGGCAAAAGGCTTGCATTGAGATCATAAATGTTTGTTTGCTGGTATATCTTTTTTTCAAACAGGACTGGATAAACTTTACTGGCAATAGCAATGCCTACCTTTATGGGAGTTTTTGCTACCAGTTGGACCAGCTAAAATTAGCTTAATAGACAGCAATTGCTTTATCTGTTATGCTGGAAAGTAGTTTGGCATCTGTTATGTGGGTCTGACTGGAAAACATACAGAAATATGTAACCTTCTGTACTTGACTCACCAAATTCATAGACATTAGGGACTGGAAGGGACCTCGCAAGATTGAGTCCTGCCCCCCTGCCATAGGCAGGAAGCTACCTGGGGTCAAATGACCCTCTCAAGATAAGCATCCAAACACCATCTGAATGAGTCCAGAGTAGGTGGTAGCACCAGCAGTGGGAGGGAGTCTGTTCCAGACCCCCTATTAATGGTGGACACTTGGGCTGTAAAGAAGTTTTCTTCCCTATGTCTAGTCTAAATCAGCCAAGTGCCAATTTAGTATCAGTTCTATTAAAAAACGACCATTTTTCTTTTTCTCCCACCCAAGATTTTTGAATCTTTCTATGAAGAGAGGTCATTTATTTGCTCATTTTAATTTTTAAACTACAATTATTGACCCACTGGGGTTTTTTGGTACCTGTCCTAAAATTAAAAATCGGAATATTACAATAAGCAAAAGATTGCTTATAAATATCTCTATATTGACTCTGCCCTCTTTCATAGCTTTAGGGAAGACATGGGAGAAAATGACAGCTTTGCAGTGGACTTGAAAGACTAACAAATCTGGGCACTCGCTGTGCCATACAGTGAGGTGTAGGGAGCTTGAAAATCAAGGACACATCACAAAAAAACATCCTGCCAGCAGCTCTTTCTCACTTATATCCAGGGAGCTGCAGCTTGGGCGTCTCTGCTGATCTTCGCTATGGCAGTATGCCACAGGAAGAGACTTTCTCCCCAGTGATTGTACTCATCTGGTTTGATCTAGCAGTGCCTGGTACCTTGTAACTAGCTGTGTGAATTATGCTTGCCCTAGTTTTTAAGAAAGGTTACATGTTTTCTTGGGCTGAATCGGAATATTTTAAAAACCATGTTTTGCTTGTTAGTGCTTTGTAATGTTATGGTAGATTTAAGTTTTTTGTTTTTGGAGCATGTTCTTTTGCTCATCCAGTTTGGCGCAGGTCCTAACAATGCAGAGACATTGATCAAGCATTGCTGAGCAGTAGCACAGTATTAATCTATATTACAGAAATAATTGTACCTAAATACAGTCTTTTAATGTTACAGCTCCTGTCTATTATAATAGTTTACTATGTTGCTAGAAACATCTCATACTTTCCTCTCTCTTGCCCCCAAACAATACACTTTGCATCTTAATTTGCAGTACCCAACATCTTGTGTTTTAATATGTTGACTTGAGTCACAAGAGAGAAAACTATAACAATATATTAGATGGCTAATAAAATATATTATATAGCTATAAATGTCAGATGACTAGGCAAGGATTTTTGTGGGCCATTATCTATTTATTGGACCGACTGCTTGGTTGGGATAGACAAGTTTCTCTCTTCATTACTGCTAAGACTTAAGGAAGGGTACTGTGGTGTCTGAAAGCCTGTCTAAGTCCTTTCAGCCATGCAGTTGATCTGGTAAAAGCTAATCAACAAAAAATCCTTGCTTCTTGCATGTTTCTTGGACTGTCATGACTACATCACTTCGATAGTAACAGAACATGGCAGGACAGTGGAAAATGTGGGTAAGAAGATGGGTCCAGGTCTCAGGAGGATGAGAAGGACTGTGGCAAGCAGCATAGATATGGGGACCTGGATAGCCGTAGGAAAGAGGCTGCTCTTAATGGGAATGGGTTGCCTGGGAGGGAGAACCGGCATGTATTGAGCATCAGGGTCTAAAGAGTGGAAACTGAGAAGGAGAGGGCAGCTGGTAAACAGAAGTGTTGGGTGGGCAGGCAAGGGTTTTGAAGTATTAGGGCAAGTAGAAAGTGTAAGGAAGAGATTTAAGAAAGCGGTGGAGAAGCATGGGTGTTGTCGAGGAGAACAAGGGATGGGTGGTTATGAGTATTCATGCTCAAATCCTGTCCTGTAGAGCAGTGGCAGTGTTTTTGTACTAGGGGTCAGGATATGAGATTTTTCCTTACAAACAGTACCTCGCCTTTACTGCTGGGAGGAGCAGAAAGAGCCTCTAGTTAACATCCTCCCTACTTTCCTTTGTTTCACCCAGGATTCTCCCACTTAGGAATTTGGCACTAATTATCTTTACTAGATATGCAGCTTTGTACACTGAGCCTGTCATCAGGATAGATGGTGTCTTGAAGCCATTGTAATACAGGGAATGAACATTTTTTATGCTCTCTGGTTCAAGACCACTTAGGTATTTTTTCCATGACCAATAAACTTTCTCTAGTTTTCTAGGCATAGTGATTTTTATGACTTCCTTGTAGCATTAGCAGATATTTTTTTCCAAAACAAAATGGATTTCAAATGATATCCCAGTTGAAGCAAAGGACTAAAATAAGGAGATATGAATTCTCACTACTTATGGCCTGAGTAATTATGATCTCCATCATTTGAGGGCTTCACAGTTTTTTTTAATGCGCATACATCTCTATTCTTGGGGAAACGGGAGAGCTGGGTCACTTAACCTAAATGAATACCACAGGGTCACCCAGTTTATTAGTGACAATATGGAATTAACTCCAGGTCTCCCATGGTCTGGGCAAGTTCTCTAGTCACTGGACCATTCTTTTGGTTTTGTTCTGAGGTCTTCAGTAATCATTCATGATGATGTGCAAGTCTCTTATCCTCTGTATACCTCAGTTATTCTTCTTGTAAATTGGGAATGAGGCTTGTTGCAATGTGAGGGGTGTTGAGATTATATTCTTTAATGCTTGTAAAGATCTTTGAGACCTTTAAGTAGAAAATTGAAAAATGAAATAGTTCCCAAAGCTGCTTTTTTGTGAAGACCAAAAATATTAATACTATACTGATTTGTATAAATGTATTATATTTCTGATTTGTAAATTATAAATTATAAATTTATAAATCTGAATTTGTATAAATGTATTTCAGGTCTCCTATGTGATTAGAGATGAGGTGGAGAAGTACAATCGAAATGGGGTGAATGCACTCCAACTTGATCCAGCATTAAACAGGCTCTTCACAGCAGGCCGAGACTCTATTATAAGGATATGGAGTGTCAATCAGCACAAGGTAAGTCAGGAAAATATTCCTCTTTCTTTTCTTTCTCTTTTTCTTTTCTTAATAAAAAGTTTTTACATTAACACACTCATGACGAACTCTGGCATCTGTGGTTGAAATAGTGAATCTTGGTTACCTTGCTAAGGGTTTGTAGCTGACCTTAATATTTATGCTGTAACAAAAAGTGCATGGCTCTTTGCAGGCAAGTCATGGTCTGTACTTGTAAGAATTTATAGTCAAACTTGAAAGGACAAAAAGAGTGGATAACAAATACTGTGAGTTTGAATGGCTCACAGATTGTATTATCAGTTGGTTTGTTCTCAGTGTACTTCTTGGAGCATCTGGAACTTATTTAATGGTTTACCACTGTTAAGCCTAATTTATTATACTTTTTACATTGTAAATATACTATCATCCATTTCTCTCTTTTTTTCCTGTTCACTTCCTTATGGTTTTTCTCTTTCTTTCCCAAAGCAGGTGGTGGTATTTTACTTGACTGTTATTTGTTCTTTTTTGGGTCTTATCTTCCAAGCTGGTTTGCCACCTTGGCTCAAACCTTACTACATTATAGATTGCAGGATCCTTTGTTTGGGAACACTGCATTTGGTTAATTGGTGCTTTTATGCCTGCAAAAACAAATACTGTAAGCTGGTGTTACTGGATTTGAGACCAAGTCTAATGTAGCTTCTATTCCACATATGTGTTTTACATTTTTAGGTGTTCTCTTAAAGATTGTGACTCCTTTCCCACATTGCTTGATAGATGCGTATGTATAGTTTTGATTTCAGTAGGACTATGTGAAGTAACTACTGATCATACAGAAGTAGAGGAGTGTCACAAATGGATCCAAGAACTGAGTTAGTCTTTTCAAATATTGAAGGGACCTCATACAAATTTATTTTTTAATTTCAGCAAGACCCTTATATAGCATCTATGGAACATCACACAGATTGGGTAAACGATATTGTACTCTGTTGCAATGGTAAAACATGTAAGTAGTTTTTTACTTGGTACCATATTTAAATGTATGAAATGGAAAAATATGGCATTCAGAAATTGTTGCTTTAATTGCTGCAGCTTGAATACCATTTTCCTTGTTTTCTAATTCTGTTTTTAAAAGTCTCTGTATTATTTGCTTATGTTACCAAAGTTGCAACAGATGTTTAATGGACATTTTAAAAAGTTGTATTTACCTTCATTTTTAACAGAAACAAAGAGTATTGACTTCACACTTTCTGTAATAATTATTAATTTCTTTGTTCTTTTTCTGTAGTGATATCTGCATCTTCTGATACTACTGTTAAAGTGTGGAATGCACACAAGGGATTTTGTATGTCAACACTTAGGACACACAAGGTAAAAAACATTAATTATCATTAGTATAAATGATCATTGTTATTTTAAAAGCTATTGTTTAAACATTAAGATGCGGACTTCATACTAACGGTATTTGCCTGTTCCTTGTCATGTTGCTGTACCCATTTTATTGTAGGATTATGTGAAAGCCTTAGCATATGCAAAAGATAAAGAACTGGTAGCATCTGCCGGGCTGGACAGACAAATATTTCTCTGGGACGTAAATACTCTAACAGCACTGACTGCCTCAAACAACACTGTCACAAGTAGGTACATAGAAAATATTAAAATTCAGTGCATCAATTAACATTTCAGTTAGGTTATTTTAGGATAGCAGATGCTAGTTTTTGCATGTAAATAAAAATACACAAGTAATTGTCATTACTAAAAGTATTCCTTGGTCTCCACTGAAGTGTATAATAGCTGACAATATTAACTCATAATTATGGAATCTAGAAAGGCGGGGAAATCTCTTTGAACATTATCACCTTCAGTGTAATGAGTCTGTTTCATCTAGACTTACTAGAGCTTTAACTGCAACAGTTGTTGGCTCTTCAACTAACACATTTTCTCCTTAAGATATTAGTGAATTTTCTGTATACTGTAGTTCCTGTCTTGTGAGTTTTACACTGAAGCCACAAAAATATGATTCGGCTTCAAAGCAGGTATGTATTTGTTAGAAGAACTAAAGCTAGTGAACAGATATAGATATCAAAGTTGGGAGCAGGTGCCAGGTAACAGCAGACTTGAGTGAGGTCTGTAGTATTGCCATAGTGTAAAGAAAGCTGCAGGGAAAACCATGGTTAATGCGCCCTTCTTGGGAGGATCTTTTTAATATCAGGTTCTGTTTAGTAGGAATCTCTGATGTAACAGTGTATACAGTACAGCCTCACAACAAAAAATTAAAACTGTTTTGCCTTTGCTTTTCCATCCAGTGTTGGAATTATTGCTCTCACAGCTCCTAGCTTTTGAATAACAACAGGGTAAATCTTGTTAATTTTACTGTTATGCTCTTGCTTGATGAAGCTGTAACAAGAGGCACTGAAGTTACTGACATGCAGTCAAAGTCCATGTTCACCTTGGCTTGCATTCAGTTCATATAGGAAAGTTGTTCTATCAATCACAAGGGCTAGAAACAGTTTAAAAATGCAGAAATTTGATTTAGGTACTTGTTAAAGATCTTCCTGCTCAGCCCTGGTGAGTGGATTTTTCAACCTTGTTTTAAAGTGTGTGTGTGTGCTTGGAATAGATGTAGTATAGCAGCATCAATAGTTTTTCAGGTGCATCTGTTTCTTGAAAGATGAAGAATGCCTAAAACTCTAGCACTCACCTGGAGTGGATATCTTGTTGATTTCCTCAGACTACTTTTGTTGGCATTCTCACCAATCATCCCTGAAAGCCTGGTGATATCAAAATGGTTAAGAGTTCTTTTGTTTCCTGTTCTTTTTTGATAATTATGGGTATATCATTTTGTAGTAGGGGGTGACTGGGAACGGTGGTTGGAGACATTTGCTGATTTGGTTCATAAGGAAACATATAAGGCTTTTGTGTAGTTTTGGTCAAAATGAGCTTGTTAAATTGTAATAGTGATATTGGACTAACTGGAAAGAAATGAACACTCTCACTTTTAATATCAATGTGAAAATAGCTACTGCAAGTGTGTGGCAGGCTCGACAAGATAAGGACACCTGCTAACTAATATCTTGTCGAGCCTTTAGACTAATATAATCTTCAAAAAGGATGAGAGAAATTCTGTGTTAAAGGTTTCATGTGGACCCCTTTTTGGAGATCTTGCACTGGTTTCTAAATAACAAGTCCGAGATACCTCATCTTCGCTATAAGAGACAAAGGCTTAGCCCAAAAGTTTAAACTTCACATGATGATAATGCTGGGTGACTGAGGATGCTGAAACTAAGCCAAATGAGAATATGCTATTGTGTTGCAACCAGTGGTTTAGCAACCTGTTTGAGGAATTTACATAGTTGGTAGAAATATCTACTATGTATTTGGGTTTTTTTTGTTTGTTTGTTTTTTTCAATATGCTTGCTTTCAGGTCTGGCACTGCCTTCTCTGTGCTTTCGTCAGTTGTTAAATTTTTTAAATTGGCTATAAGTGTAAAGGATGGTAGATTGATATGCCTCTGAGTAGACATTTGCTTCTTACAGAACTACACATTAGGAATTGAAAAGTTGTTTCCTTTTTCCATTGGCAATGTGGTAACTAAATTATTTCTCTATTGGAAGCAATCCTGTTTGCTCAGGGTAGGGGCTGTTCCTTTCATATAGGATGATTCTATTGAATCAAAACTTGCTTTGGGTTTTTACGGCACACATGGAAATATTATAGTTATTCTATCAAATGGACAAGTGAATGAAGTAATATTGATAGTTATTTTATTTTGTGATAGCTTCTTCCCTGAGTGGGAACAAAGACTCTATCTACAGTCTTGCAATGAATCAGATGGGAACAGTAATTGTATCAGGGTCCACTGAAAAGGTAGGCAGAACTGGATACACTTTTTCCCCCACCTCCAGCCTTAATTAACTTATTGTTGTTTTTCTTTGCACACTATGTTTTAAACTAGTTTTGAATGTGTTTGTGATTCCAAGAAAGTACAAATGGCTGCCCTAAATATGTTTACTAGAAAGTCACATGTTGGTGTGAATTTAACAAAATTTAGGAATAGATTTGGTAGCTGCAAAGAAATTAAAGCCAGAAGAGACTGTTAAGATCATCTGGCTTAATCCTCTTGTATATTGCAAGCTGTTAAGTTTTTTATCAAATCTCATATATGAAACTTTTGGGTGGCACAGATTTTAAGTTTGAAATATTTGGCCTACTATTAAATAGGGATGAGGTCCTGCAGTGCTATGAAACTGAGTGAAAGATGTCCAGCTGATACCATGAAGTGAATTCTACTTCATTCTGTGGAGGGAGGCAAAACTCCCCAAGTACCCTGCCAGTACGACCTTTCCAACTCCAAAATCTGGTGCTTTTATTGACCCTGAGCATGTGAACAGGGCATCTGAGAGGGATCTCACAACCACCTAAGAGCACCAGCTCACCTTCCTGAGTATTCCATCCTTAGCCTGAGCTAATCTTTCATGCTTCATAGGAACAGGAGGGGAAAAAAAGTAATTGCCACGTTAACATTTAGGTTGGTGAAATTCCTTCCTGACCCCCCCATGACTTGCCTGAAATGCATAAAATGTAACTCAATCTTTTGTCTTAATCATGTGCTTTACATGCTTATTTTTAATTTGTGGAAGAAATGCTTTGGTGATTCTTCAAGAGTTGCACGAGTGTAAGCAAGGTGTCTGAAAAGAATGAAACCAGTACAGTTACTTTATGTCTGTTGTTATAGGTTTTAAGGGTTTGGGATCCAAGGACTTGTGCAAAGCTAATGAAACTTAAAGGGCACACAGACAATGTAAAAGCATTGTTGTTGAACAGAGATGGCACACAGGTATGTATATTTGAAACATAAGTACCCTTAATGAAGACTTCTCAGCTCCTTTAGCAGTTATTCTTAATCTTTCAGTATTTTTTCCTTCCCACATCTTACACTATAGATTGTAGAATTAAAGGTAATTTACTTTTTTAAAATCTGTTCTAGCCTACAAATTTTAAACTATAAATACATAAAATGTATGCTACATAAAATGTATTTATCCCATTACTTTTAATACACATCTCTGACACAACTAAGAAATTGCAATAAGTATATTGTTAAAAGAAATTTGTATTTGTAACTGTAGCTGAGGACTTATTCTAAAAATAAAAGGGGACAAATATAGCTTTAATTGTCTACTGGAGGGGGATGGACAGGCAGGCAGAAAACCAAATTAATATTGGGTTATCTCCTTCTCTCTCCTTGACATAACGTGTGTCACAAAAAAAATATTACTAGACATGGACCCTGTAATTATTTAATACTGTCTTAAAGGAAAAATACTTAAGTATTTGAAAGCATTAAAAACAAAACAGAAGCTCTTTTCTTGATACATACTGATGGCATTTGTTTAAAAACAATGTTTGTTGCTCAGTGTCTTTCAGGCAGTTCTGATGGAACTATTCGTCTATGGTCCCTTGGGCAGCAGAGGTGTATAGCCACATATCGAGTCCATGATGAAGGTGTTTGGGCCCTGCAGGTTAATGAAGCCTTCACTCATGTTTATTCAGGAGGAAGAGACAGGAAGATTTATTGTACAGATCTACGAAATCCTGATATCCGTGTGCTCATCTGTGAAGAAAAAGCCCCAGTTCTTAAGGTATCTAGATTTACTTAAGTTTGCTACAAGCTTGATCTTTTGTAGATGCTTTTGGCTAATTGGCATGAACTGACATTAAATTCCATCTGCTTATAATAGTCAAAGGAGTTCCAGCCTTTGTTCTATTTCAGGTGTTTTGGAGCCAGTGTGTTATGTAATGCACGTATTTGTAAGCGTACTTTTAAAATAATATAACTTCCTTCTCCTCAGATTCATGTGAAGAAGGCTTTTGTTGGCTGGAGAAAAATGAACAATGCATGTCTTTTATTTAAATTATTAAAATAATACCGTAGAGCAAATAGGCAGGAAGACAAGGTTCTGTGGGTAAATCTGATATCTTTTATTAGACCAACTTAAATAGCTGGAAAACCATTATTAAGCAAGCTTTCGGGTTCAAAAACCCTTCATTAGACTAAGGAAGCTTCTGCAGTTGGTGTGTGCTTTTCCTGGATGGAAGGAAAAGTAAAGCAGCCAGAGGCTGGTCTGGTCTGCACACAAGACAGGCAGTCAGTGAAAATGTAGATTGAGGAGTCAATGGGTGAGCCACAGACTGGGGGGGGGAGAAGAGAGAAGGGGGAAGAATAGTAGAGAGAGAACCTGCCTGACATCCGACTCCCCAGGTATGATGTGTCATAAATCCAGTGTCTATATTCAGTCCATGATGATGTTTAGTATCCAGGAGGCAGATGAAGTGGAGTTCATAGGCTCGTCTCTGGGAAGTGTTGTGTAAGTTTCCTTTGAGGATTAGGATTGAGAGGTTGGAGAGAGAGTGGTTTTCTTGTGAGAAATGTGCCCCCACAAGTCATTGGGTATTCCTGTCTTTGATAGATTTCCGGTGTGCATTCGTTCTGGTGTGCAGTTGTTGTTTGGTCTCTCCTATGTAATGTATCTCATCCAATGTACCAAATGCCCTGATGGAAAATACATTTCTGGAGGTGCAGCTGTAAGATCCAGGAATGCTGATGGCTCTGTGGGGTGTAGTGATTGTGGGGGTGGTGGAGATGTGTTGGCAGGTTTTGCATTCCTTGTCATGGTATGGTCTGGGTCCATTTCGTGCGTTCTGGGCCTGAGAGAGTTTGCTTCTGGTGATGAGGTTAGAGCAAATAGAACGTTTATGTAACTTCTGCAGTCAATTAGAGTATTTAATTATCCCTATTTTAATACGTTTAAGAATCAAACCAGTGTTTCTAAGGTCATAGGGGAAAATGTTTACCACTTATTCTTGAGTTTCCTTGTTTAAAGTCTCTTCTAACACTCTCCTTTCCCCTGCCTTTAAAAAAATAAAAAATAAAAATTACATGAACAGCCTGGTCTTTCTAAGATGTGTATGATACTGGCTTAGCATGTTTAAAATGTATCCTAAGCACTTGTTTTGTTTTTTAAATACAGCTCCTGGAAAATATCAACTCAAATTTAAAATATAAAATTATAGGTAACCACTCTATAGTTGGAATGAAAATATTCTCCTGAAGTTTTAAATAGAGTGATTCTTTGCTGTAGCAGCGAGATGGATTTTTCAGAAGTTAGATTAATATTCTGTGTTTTAGTAGTACTGAGCTGTTTTAATTAAATCTTTTAAAGATGGTTTTGCTGCCAAATATTAAATACTATAATATTTAAAATGTTTTAAAATGAGAGCCCAACAGCTGATATACTTTTAAAGAATTCAGTATTTGCTACTGCTGCCTTTTAAATACTGACACCTGAAATTTTGGAGATCTGAAATACTTATTGCTACTATGGGATTTACAGTAAAACTAAAAATTGCGGTTGAGCACTTACTGGATTAGAACTTGTAACTTAACTGTCTACTGTATTGAATCTTGCAAGTCTTCAGTAAGCAGTTTTTGTTTCTGGAGTCAATCCAGTAATGGTTGTAGGCTACTAGAAAGCAAAACATTTTTGAAGAGATCATAGTTAAACTTGGTATGTGAAAATGTTTTCTTGTCTAATTATTTAGATGGAACTTGATAGATCAGCTGATCCTCCACCAGCCCTTTGGGTTGCAACAACGAAATCTTCTGTGAATAAGTGGGTAAGTAATTTAGCAAACTCCTACTGTCAGTTATAGGACTAAAATTGAGTTACGTATTGGTTTCTCTCTGGTGCCTCAGCTTTGGGGACTGTTGTGCTGTTTCTGGTAGAGGCGTGGTGAACTATAACGTCTCTTTCCTATTTATGAAATGTTGGGTGTTTCCGCATGTGCTTTTACATGTGCCTAAATTTAATGCATATTAGCCCAATACTTGTAGAGGCATGCTTAAAATCGCCTTTATATGTGTACGTGCTAAGGTGCATTAACACAAGTGTGTGGACCGACTTAGGACTCAAGTTAGCTCCAGCTCAATAGATGCACACCGCAGTAATGCCCATTAGTGTATCTACATGTTCACTAATGCGACTGTTATTTGTGCATAAATTTAATAGCTCCAGGTATTACATTTAGGCTCTAATAGCCTAAAATTGCCATTTTAAAGGGGCACAGCTTGTAGTTGTTGTGTTGGTCTAAGGACGTAGGCAGACAAGGTTCTATGGGTAAATCCAATTATATTTTCTTAGACCAACTAAAATAAAATGTATCTGATTTAGCCAAAGAACCTTGTCTGCCATTTTTAAGGTGCATTAAGGGTGCACAAGTGTAGATATGCTCCCTTAATGTGCCTTAAATTGGGCCAATGCACATTAGACGTGTATGTGTAGACACACCCTATGTAATTTTAAAAAAAAAAAAAGTATAATGCTAGTGTTAGAGTTCAGTAATAAATATTAAGCACTGAATACGGACTGTCCTTGCTAACTACTTGCCCTTCTCTAAGAAAGTCTTTAGTCTACTGCAGGAAAACCGCAAAATTTCTTACTTTTTTGAACTAACAACTGCTTTCCATTAAAAGTTATACACTGAGCTGTCATCTCTGAACATTATGGTAATTTGCTTCTCTCTCTTTTTAGACTTTGAAGGGAATTCATAACTTTAGAGCCTCTGGAGATTATGATAATGATTGTACAAATCCTATAACTCCCCTTTGTACACAGCCTGACCAAGTTATAAAAGGTAAATCCAGTGATTTTTTTTTCTTTTTCCAGAACATATTAAAAAAAATTATTAGCAAAAAATCCAGGTGAGCAGGGTAGCACCATGTACAAACATTTAGTTTTTCTCTGTAGTGTTGTAGTTTCTCCTGGGAAAGCAGCAAGTGCACAGATGTTCAGGATTTTTCTCCCCAAGCAAAAATGGCTGCTTTAGGAAAAAAATTAACTTGGAAAATTCCTGGGTTAAATTCCTCCCAGGACAGTTTCTTTTGAGAGCAAATGTCTGTATTAGGGTTGGGTATTTGAGGGGTCAAATAGTTCAGTCAATTGAGGAGTCAAATCAGTCGGAATTGTGTTTTTTAAAAAACAACAACAACAACAACAACAAAACAAATATAAAAATTTGCCAATAGGTTCAAATAATACGCAGAAAAAGTACAAATTTTCCTTTTAAGAACTGTGTCAAAAACGATTTTAAAAAAATCATATTTCTGTTAAGAAACCTATCAAACAAGATGTAGGATTTTTGTAAAATTACCATGTTATCTTTCACCAGTCAAAAATATGCAGTTAATGGACTGGTCAGTTGACCAGCTTGCCAATCCTAGTCTATATATATGTTCTCTTCTGAGAAAAGCCACAGTAAAGCACCCTAGCTTTCCAGGGTGTTTTGCTTCTATCTCTCATTTCCTGGGGAGTGTCACTCGCTCAATTCTGCTGTTCCAGCCAAGCATGAAGCAGAACGCCCCCCCCCCTTCAGAATTCCCACTCTGTGCTGCAGGGAGGCATAGACTGACCCTAAGCAGTCTGGGTCAACCAGTCAGGGCTGCCATGTACACTGCTGCCATCCATCTGTGGGCAGACTGAGGGAGTCTGCAGAGCATGCTGAGATGTGTAGCTAGGAGACCCCTGCGCACACAGCATTGGAACTGCAAGGTCTCTGCTCTTCAAGGGCTCGGCATTCAAATATCTATTTGGGCATCTCTGGGTAAGCTTTTCTACCATAAAAACAAACCTGGGAGAATTCTCCCAAGTTATTTGAATGTGTACGTGGAGGAACACAGTGCCCAATCTAAAGCCCATTGTTTTCTAAGGGAACCTTTTGATCATTTTAATGGGTCTTTGGATCATGGCCCTATTTATCTTAACGTGAAAGACATCTACAAAATAAAAAAGCACAGCATGACCTGTGAACCACTAATGGAAAGAATAAAAACATAAAATACTATTTAAAGCATATTCCATAATAAATTTACTCTGGAGAAAAAGCGAGGGTCATCATAGGGAGATTTAGTGGCCTTCTCTTTGAGATGCCATTTTTTTTCTCCTGAGTTGCTTTGTTCTGAGTTAAGTTTTAATTCACCAGCACTGATAATCCATGATGATAATGAAGGACAATCCAGTGGTCAGTGTGCTAGCCTGGGACAAATGAGAAACTGGGGTACAATTCTTTATTCCTTGATACTAGATGTGCTTTATTCGTATTTTCCCTAAAATTCTAATATTATAAAAGCCATAGTCTGTCTGTCTGTCCATAATACTTTATTCACACTCTGATTGGCTGATGGAAACAACCAATCAGATTGCAAATACAGCATTTGGCCAGGAGGTGGTGGAGTGCTGCCATGATGGCAGTGGCATGGGGACTGGGGGAGGGGTGAGGCCAGCTTCCTCCCCTCCCCCCTCTACAGCTCCCTGGAGGTGGTGGCAACAGAGCGGATAGAACAGAGGGGTGATGTCAGAGGAGCCCCTGCTTTGCTCCTGGAGGTGTGGTGGCACAGCATGGTGGGGAGTGAGGTCAAGACTGCCCTGCTCCCTGCAGGCAATAAATATGGAAGGGGGGGCTGAGGTCAGTGCTGCTGGCCTTGCTCCCTCTCTCTCTCCCACACTGCTTCCTCCCAATGGGGGGAAGGATCAGCGGGCCCAGGCTGACACTGGTGGTGGTGACAGGGTGGGGAGAGGAACAGGGTCTGGCCTGAGTGGGGGTGAGATGGGACCAGATGAGAGGAATGGAGGCTAAGGCTGGACATTGGGCTCTGTCCCTGCTGGCCCCCTGGGTGGGGGTGAGGGAGCAGCCCTGGCCTGAAGTGGTAGAGGCGAGGGTAGGGGGAGCAAGCCTGGCCCCAGGCCTCTGTCCCCACCCCCTCTTGCTAATGATGGAGTGGACAGAGGAGGGGTGGCTCAGCCCTGAAGGTTGGAGATGTGAGGAGTGGGGCCGGACGCAAGCCACTATGGGGCCCCGCCCTCCTCCCCACTATCATTCTTGATAGGCAGTTGGCTAGTATGCAATATTTGTCACAGTCAGAGACAGGCTACTGAGCTGGGTAGAACGTGGTCTCACCCAGTAGGCTACTACTTTATTAAAATAGTACTAATAGAACTTATACAAATAGAAAGATGATGACAACATGAGAGCTCTGACCTCACTTAAGAAATAGAGCTGTGCGATTAGTCATTTTGGATATTGAATATTTCTATGTTAAATAACATCTGAAAAACAGTAGAAAGCCTAGAACTTCAGTGAGTTTTAGATGAATTTCTACACTATTTAAGTCAATAAACTTCCCTAGACTTAAGCGGGCTGTGGGTCAGGCCATATTTCAGTATTTATACTTCTTTCTGTCTTGGAAAATCACTCTTTGATATCATTGGAAACACTGTTCATACATATAGATATGCATATGTTCAGTGTATGCTGAAAGATTCAGGTCATGATGGCTCTAGAGGAGTTTGATTTTAAAAAAAAGTTTTTTATTCTGCATCTGAGACTGAACAAAGTCATAATATATATATTTTAATTTTGCAGTAAACTTGTTTGACTCATGTTCTGGATATTTTGGTACTCTGCCTTCAGCTGAGAGGTGTGGGACAGTCTGACTGTGAATTGTGTATCTTCTTGTGTAATATTCTTTTATCCATAGTTATGGGTTTAAAGCCATACAACATCCAGGTATCCTAAAATGGTAGAACTAAATAATAGCCATAGCCTTGTAGTAATGTGTCTTGTTTGCATATGGCATTGGGTGTTTTGTTAATTAAATTTTAAATGGCAATACTGACCTTTTATCTTGTTTATATTTGCCAGGAGGTGCTAGTATTATTCAGTGCAACATTCTTAATGACAAGAGACATATATTAACCAAAGATACAAATAATAATGTGGCATACTGGGATGTTTTGAAGGTATGTGCAAATTATATATTAAGTGAAAATTTTTGATTTTTAGTGTGGTGTAGAAGTAAGTATATGAGAGAATTGTTTTTTATTAATTCTGTAAAATGAAAATATAAAGTTTTTAAGAGCAAATGTAACTGAATCTTGTGACTGAGAAATTTTGTTTTGTTTTTTTTCAATATTCTGTTATTCAGGCATGTAAAGTTGAAGACCTTGGGAAAGTTGATTTTGAAGAAGAAATTAAAAAAAGATTTAAAATGGTGTATGTGCCAAACTGGTTCTCAGTAGACTTAAAAACTGGGGTAAGACTCGGGTTTCTTAATATGGGCCTTCTGTCATCTTTGTGACTGGATGCAAGTTGTATACAATTCTGAAGGCTTGTGAAGCTTACTCCAATATTTCTTTTCTATGTGATAATTTTAGAAAACAGCGTTTATGTGATCAGATTAAACATTTCGATCAGCATATTAGTAAATTTGGGATTTTGCAACTTTGGATAAGAGCTATAGGATTCCTTTTGAAGAAATATTGTCAGTTTAATGTTGTGTAGCAATTTCCAGTGTAATATACATTGGCAAATCATGTCTGTAGATAACCCACTCATAATCAAACTTGGCAGGGCTTATGTAGGTGCAGTCTACAGTGTTTTTTCTGATGCACAAAGAAGTCTGTAGCCTTCTTAATACAGAATACTGCAATATGTTTAGTTAGTGTGTGTTTCTCAACAGATGTTGACAATTACTTTAGATGAGAGTGACTGCTTTGCAGCTTGGGTGTCAGCAAAAGATGCTGGATTTACCAGTCCGGATGGATCTGACCCAAAATGTGAGTTTAATATCAAATATTTTTCTAAAACAAAATCCCAGGACTTATGAAATCATCATCTGCTACAAATATAGATAACATAACTGATTGCTTAGGTTTTTCCAGTTTTCTTGGAACTAAATTCTCTAAGTAAATTGCTAATGAAAATACTTTGGGAGATTTTTAGAACAAGTTTTGCATTTGGTTTGTCTATTTCCTTTGGGCATAGTCCTTCAAGGACAGTGAAAAAGTACTGTTGGAAGGCGGACTATTAGACAAAAAACCTAAGCTAGGCTTTAAGCCTGAAGCATAAAGTAGCTGAAAACAGTTCAAACTTTGAAATAGCAAACTAGTTTGTTTTGTCTGCAAAACTAAAAAAGTAAGGAAGAGATTCACAAAGGGACTTGGGGATGGTGACACTGAGTATTCCTTTGCCTAAAACCTAGGTGTCAAGCCCTAACAGTGTATTTCACAAACAGAAGAATGGGTACCTTGGATTGGAATTCACACTACTCAGCACATCAGGTGGAAAGATGCTGGGCAGGCCAACAGGAAATGCTGAAGAAAATCTTGCCTTACAACCTGATTCATCCCTTAGATAGATTTAATGTCCCACTAGAGCTCACAATCTGAAACCTCTGCCTATACTTGGGTACTGAAGTCATCCCTTTGTATATAGACTGGATCACTTCCTCTCTACCTTCCCTTTTAAGATACAGCTGGAGGAAGAGAAACTGGGTGCATCTACATGAGACACTAACCACACAGTAGCATGCAAGACGACAACTGTACTAATATGCTACTATGCGGTAGTATTAGGCTACTGTGCAGTTAGCGTTACTAAAAAGCCATGCACTGGTGCTACTGCACAGTAGTGTCAGTTACTGCTTATTGATTTAGTGCTTGGTTATACAAGTACTAAACTTAATGCCTAGTAACTACGGCACGTTAATGAACATGTAAATGTGCCTGCTGGGTATGATGGTGGTGTGATCGTTTGCATGAGAAGTCTTCCCTAAGAAAGATCAGGGTTCAATTTCCTTCTTAGTCTGAGGGTGTTCCCATTCAGCATTGCATACTTCCCAGCATAGTGCCTGTTTACCAGGCCAGAATCTCGACTGTTGAAGCTGAGCCACTGTGCAGAAAAGAATTCAATATTCATTGGGTCAGAGAGAGAATAACCAAGAGGGAACCCAACTCAGTAGCCCAATGTTAAGGGCACTTCATCAAATGGGGGAGTCTTGGACTATGGTCCCTGTTTCTGAGACTGCCTAGGAAGTGTAAGAAGCCAAAGTGGCTTATCTAGGTGGCTTCTGTTTGCCCTCTTGGACTTAAGTAACTAAATTGTGTGGAGTATCTGACTCCATGGGACTCCATATGAGTGGACTTCTGTGCCCACAGGAAGTTCTTGCATGCTCAGTATTTCTTGAATTAACTCAAGCATTGCATAAGAAATATGAGCTGTTATAATCTACCTGGTGGGATGTGGGCAGTGGGGTCCCCCAGAGCTTGGTCCTCGGGCCCGCACTGTTCAACATCTTCATCAGCAACTTGGACAAGGGGATAATAAGCACCCTGTTCAAATTCGCAATCGACACTAAGATGTGGGGGGATGTGGGCATGTTAGAAGGAAGGAATAGGCTGCAATCAGATCTAGACCGGTTACAGGGGTGGGCAGATGAGAACAGGTTGGGTTTCAACACTGACAAGTGCAAGGTGCTGCACCCGGGGAGGAAGAACCAGCACCACACCTACAGGCTGGGGAACTCCCTTCTCGTCTGTGCAGAGGCAGAAAAGGATCTTGGAGTCGTTATTGATGCCAAGATGAACATGGGTCGGCAGTGTGGGGATGCAGTCGGGAAGGCCAACCGCACCTTGTCATGCATCCACAGATGCATCTCGAGCAGGCCCAAGGAGGTGATCCTCCCCCTCGATGCAGCACTGGTCAGGCCGCAGCTGGAGTACTGCATCCAGTTCTGGGCGCCGCACTTCAGGAGGGATGTGGACAACCTGGAGAGGGTCCAGAGGAGGGCCACCCACATGATCAGGAGGCAACAGGGCAGGCCCTATGAGGAGAGGCTACGGGACCTGAACCTGTTCAGCCTCCAAAAGAGAAGGCTGGGGTGGGGATCTTGTGGCCTGTTACAAACTAGTCAGGGGGGAACAGCAGGCACTGGGGAAGTCCCTGTTCCCCCGAGCACTACCAGGAGTGACCAGGAATAATGGTCACAAGCTGGCAGAGGGTAGATTTAGGCTAGATATCAGAAGGCACTACTTCGCGGTCAGGGCGGCTAGGATCTGGAACCAACTTCCAAGAGAAGTGGTGCTGGCTCCAACCCTGGGGGTCTTTAAGAGGAGGCTAGATGTACACCTTGCTGGGGTCGTTTGACCCCAGTACTCTTTCCTGCCATGGCAGGGGGTTCGGACTTGATGATCTGCTCAGGTCCCTTCCAACCCTACTAACTATGAAATGAAAATATAGAAAGTTGCTGTGTCTCCTTTGTCCTTAGCCTGTCTGTATTAAAATGTCAGTGACTTTACGTATTCTTCTGTTTTTTTGCATAACAATATCTTATAGTGAATCTTGGAGGACTTTTACTACAAGCACTTCTAGAATATTGGCCTAGAACACATATCAATCCAATGGATGAAGAGGAAAATGAAATAAATCATGGTTAGTACTTTCTTGTACACAGCTGGAATCCCCCCCACCTCCCATTTGGCATTCATATCTGGTTTGGTATACATATGGTATTTGCAACAATGTCTACATCTACAATAAGCTTTGAATGTAACTTTACATTGAAATATGTCATTTAGCAGTTGTTTAGCAAATAATTCTGTTCAAAATCTTTTGAACTGCTAAACAGGGAAAGTGATTTTAAGTTGATTTTCAATTTATAGAAATCCTATTCCTTGGGGGGAAAAATGCTAGTAAAAATCCATTTAATGGGCGCACATCCTGTGAGCTCTAGATGGTATTGGGAAACAACAGTAATTCAGTTATGGATTTTTAGGTCACTGGTCATGTAAGAAGAATGTCAAGGGAACAACAACTAATTTGCTTGTAGATACTATTAGCAAAAATATAATTGTTCAAAAGAGTTATATGGATGTTGGAAGAAAAAAAAACTCTGTATAAATCTTTGAAGCCATTTCAGGAGTAATCCTCAGCTGCAATAAAAACAAACAAAGTCATATTGCCAGGGTTGCTAATAGGACATGCGTGGGCAAAATATGCCCCACAGGCAGGATGTGGCTTGTAGAAGGATTTTATCTGGCCCACAATGTGTTCCTTGATTCTGCCTGGCCCAGGTGCAGTCTGGCCTGTGGTGTGTCCCACTGCCCCTGGGCACACAGCAAGGCAGGAGCAGTTTGGCAGCTGCTCCAATTTCCAGCAGCCCTGATGGTGGTGGCTCCTTCTGGCTGCCACCATTGCTAGAACTGGCCCCACTGCCTGGACCCGTCCACCTTGTGCCATCTGCGAGGGGAGGGACCTATGCAGGCAAGTTGCTTAGCCAGGCAGCTGGGATGGGGCTGTGGGCCAGTGGGGAGTGGTGTCTGAGAGCAAGATGGGTAGGCATGAGGTTAGGGTCCTTGCAGCACCCACTGTGGACCTGCCTGCCCCAGCCATGATGAGCGGCAGCAGGCAGCCATGAAGATGGAGGGGCTGGAGCTGCTGCCCAACCCTGTTGCTCAGGTGCAAAGGCAGCAGCAGTGACTAGGCAGAAGCTGCTGCTGGGCACTGGGAAAAGGGGACCTGGCAGCGGGTGCAGCCACCTCCCCCTCACCATTGCTGGGGCTATTCTTGCTGCAGTCCTCTTGAGCCCACACTAGTGCAGGCAGGAGCCACAGGGCAGCCTCAGTGCAGGGTCCAGGTGGCTGCAGCAAGAAGGGCCTTGGCAGTGGTGAGGGAGAAGTGACTGTGCCTGCCTCTAGGTCCTGCTTTTTCCCAGCACCTAGCAGGAGCTTTTGCTTGGCTGCTACTGCCTCCGCACCCAGGTCGCTGAAGCCAGCAGTGGCATGAAGTTGGGCAGCAGCTCCAGCCCCTCCTCAGAGTAGAAGGGTGGACCAGAGGCTACGCTGATGGCAGTGGGGGCCCCAGCTGAGCTAACCCTACTGAAGCTGCTACCTGCTGCTGACCTGGAGCAGCTGCTAATCCAAGGCTCCAGCCCCATGCCCACACCAGCTCCCCACCTGCCCACAGACCCATCCCACATAAAGAGTTTTGGTGAGATGTTGCTATGGCCTGCAACAGCTCCATAAAACTTCCTGTGTGGCCTGTGAGCCTAAATAATTGCTCACCCCTATATTAGAAGCGTATTGCATAAAGATGGATAGGCAAGATGGACTGACTTTGTAGGAAGTTTAAAACCATGTAATTCAAACTTGGTGAATGATTGGGACAAGTACACAAAGTGACCTATTCAAGTCCACGTCAAGCCAGAATTGGTCAAGAGCTGCTGGTGGCTAAGTGTTTTTTGTAAAAAAAAGAGTTGGTTTAAGTTCAGTTTCTCTAGCATCTGCCTTACAAAACTCTTAGCATGCTAAACTTTTAGCATTTTTATCAGGAATAACAAAGATCATGTTTGTTTTAATACTTTGTGTAATTTCGAAATAGGGTTATGGCACTTGGGCAGACTGTTTTGGGGAAGCTTGCTTTATTTCCCTTTGTTATACCTGTTCTCTGTATTAATGGCTTAAGTCTTGGGATAGGAAATGTGAGGAATGGCAACTACCAGACTCAGAACTTCAGGTCCCTGATGCTGTATTTCTCACTCTTGGGCATAGTTCCTTGTCAGGAAGACTGCCTGGGTGAATGAGGATTGTAGGGGTTGGACTCTAAATTTTTCTTGAAAAGCGTTAAAAACTTTTCAAAGCAAATACTGAAGAGTATTTAGGGAGAAAAATAAAGTCTCAAAGGAGTTGTTGGATTAGTGCTGTTGTTAAGAGAGGTCATCAAGACCACGGTAGGCAGGCTGGATACTGTTCTTACTATTTTTGTAAAAAGTACTTTAATGATATAATCTCAGGGGGAAAAACCCTAAATAAGGATAAGTATTTCAGTGTCGTCACACACAACTTCCATTATGGTGACTCCAGAAAACACTAATCTGGAAGCTGGAAACAGGAAGGGTACAAGTCTGGCATCACATTTTACATAACTGAGAAATGGAGGGTTATGTGTTTGTGTCTACGTGATTTTATTCCGCCTTGCTGGAGTCCCTGGGAAACTGTTACTTCAAAAGATGAGTGCTCCTCACTGCTTTTTCTCACTCTTAAGGCTGAGATGAAGCTGTTTTAATGTAGATGCATTTAATGTTTGTTTGGAGTTTTTCTGGGTTTTGCTTGTTTGTTTGTTTTTCCAGGACTCCAGTAAGGTGAAATAGGATTTGGCCAAAGATCTTTCCATACACACAATACTGTATAAATGATATAACAGTTCCTGCAAACAGCATTAGCTAATAAACTCAGAGGAGTGTGTGAAATGCTTCCTTTTCTGAGTTAAGTCTTTAAGATTTTCAGTTACCAATTCAATGCTCTGAGCATTCAGTTTTTTCACTTTAAATGTTGAAGCGTCATCATAACCTTGTCTTATTTTCAGTAACTTTTTAAGTAGAACTTTGCAGTGCCTCCAAAAATCCAGTTTATTGTTCTCATCCTCGGTTGTTTACCTGAATTACTAAAGAAATCTCTAAATCCATTTAAAAATCCTTTGTTCTAATTTCCAGGGTGCTTTAATTTCTTTTTGAGTATGCACTAGCCTGCTCTATACCTGTCTGGTCACAACACTTTTGAACTCTGCTCCTCCATTTACTATGCCTTTCAAAAGTTTGGTGAATTTCTGCATTGAACATAATGTTCAACTCAATAACTGGTTGATTTTATAGAAGCCACCTGGACTCTGTTTTGCTTGGAGGGCATTGCACCTTGACACTTGTGCATACTTGTTTGTCAGTGAATTTTACCACGCATTTCAAAATGCCTTGCACGTGAATCATTTTGAATGTTGGGGTTTCCAGCAAAAGAATAACAGATGCTGGCACTCCTGTAATCCAGCACTCTGCATTTTACATGTCACTGGGATCCTTTTTTTCCCTGTAGTTCACAAACATCAACCTGGTCAATAATGAATAGAATTTTATAATGCAGCGAATTTAAGATAAGACCAAACTCTGTCAGTGCCTCTTGCTATTTGAGTAGTAAAATAAGGTAAGCATGCAAAGAATGGGCTTAGGCGTAGCATTGTATTTTCATATGAAAAGCCTTGACCTTCAAATAATGGCTATTATGGAATGATGCTTTTACTTGGTCATTCCAAAGTGTGGCTCTTTCAGTTATTTATCAAACACTTACTTATCTGTGTTTCGCAAAAATAGGAGGAAAATTCATAAGGCAGTGTTCAGCTTATGGCCTCATTCTGTTTATACATCAGACACTAGGATCTGAAAGATGAATAAGAATTTTTGATTCTTTCTTTTCCTCTTGACACATTTGCTAAGAACTGGGATTTCTAGCTTTTAAGAAATCTGTATTTATCCATTTCTTGTTTTGTGCATATACCAAGTGTTTTGGCTAAGGTTTTTGTGGACTTTGCTTGAAATTTACCAGCTGCTGCAGGCAGAGACCCAACTTGCTTTATTCTGTACCTGGTTTTAAAACTAGGTGTATAATCTTTGTGTGTGTTGTGTTTCTTTAGTAAATGGCGAGCAAGAGAATAGAGTACAGAAGGGAAACGGATACTTTCAGGTGCCACCACATACGCCAGTTATTTTTGGTGAAGCTGGAGGACGCACTTTGTTCAGGTACCAAAGTTTAAGAAGCTGTAGTATGGCTAAACAATCCACTTTGTGGTTTGAGTTGATTTGTAGCAGAGGTCTTAGGAAGACACTGCATTATGTATGGCTCAGAATGCACCTCTTGCCCATCACCCTTCCTGTAAACCAGTTAATAGCAACCTGAAGACTGTTTCATTCTACAGCTGTGTAATTCTTCCCCTTTAAGTTCCTCTAGCAGTACTTAATTATGGGCAAATATTACGGGCTATAGGACTGCAATATTGAGCTGCAGGCATTAGCTTCTTTCTCCCCCCTCCCCCCCCCACCCATGCTTGCTGGTCTGCGTAATTGCTTAACACTCTTAGAAACATATTAGTTGGTCTATCAGAACATTCTTATCCTTGGCAGATAGGAAACACAGAGGCAGTCCTGTGACCTTCCTTGAGCAACCCCCATCTGGATGGTAATCAGTACCTGTACATATTTCCTGTCGTTTTCTACTGTTAAATGTCACTGATGGCATCTACTAGTACTGATGAAATCAAAGTAGAACAGATTCCCAGCATTGAGATGTTACAAAACATTCCTGTCCATGTCATAACAGCATTGATAAAAGGCAAATTAATGTGATCGGCAGTTGGCTTTTTTGGCTGATGTGGCCAATTTAATGTCACTGATAAAAGCTGCGTGCACGCACACAGCTGCAGCATGCATGTAGCCAGCATGGCAGTTTGGAGAGCAATGTCTGGCTGGTAAGTCTGGTTGGGGGGAGCCAGATCGAAGGCCCCCATGGTGAGAGAGGGAGTGGGGTTGGGGAAGGAGGGAGGTGCTGACCAGCCAGGGCAGGGCGGGGTGTGGGGCAGAGCTGTGAGCGGATCATCCAGGGGGCACAGGGAGGGATGGGGGGTAGCCCCCTGTACGAGCCACTTGTGGCTCCATCCAGTATCCCACCCTGCCCCGGCAGGGCAGCACCTGCCCCAGCCCTCCCTCGCCGTGAAGGTCTTGATCTGCTGCCCATCCTTCCCATACCCTATTCCCCCCCAGCAGACTTACCAGCCGGTCGCTGCTCTCCAGGCTTCTGGCTGCGTTATCAGCAGTCAGATCGGTATCAGCCCAAAAAAATCCTTATCAGTGCACCCCTACTGGTAACCAACCTACTGGCTTTTAAATGACTAATTTCTCAATACTGTGACCCACAACTATTATAGTACATCTGAAGTCTGGGAGCACTGTGACATTCAGTCCCAATGTCACTTAAGTAAATTTGGTTACTTAATGTGAACATCACCACTGTGGCTTTTAACATATTGGACTTTGTAAGCAAGGCCTGGACTTTTTGTTCTAATCTGTTGCTTGCCTGCATGTCAAACAGCTGGTCTGTTTCCCCAGCCCTGCAGGACACTAATGCCAAGTCTTTTGTCCAGGGCTTACTTTTATTCTTAGGCAAAACAAACAGTTCCTCTGTCCATCCTAAGCCTCTGCTGCCTAAGATTCCTTCGTTTCAGTCCCCCTGTTTGACTTTAGTGGAGGGGACAGCTTACTTCTCACCTCTTTTTATAGGAAATGTGACAACTTCCAAACTGGGTCTTACCAGCAGGCAGGCTGCCCTGTTACAGTGCTTTTTAACTATGTACTATACAGTGATTTTTATTTATTTATTTTTTCCCCTCCCCTCCCAGTAATTTAATTGCATCATTCATGAAACTCATTTCTTTGTCTTAGGTTATTATGTCGGGATTCAGGTGGTGAAACTGAATCTATGCTCCTTAATGAAACCGTGCCACAATGGGTAATTGACATCACTGTGGATGTAAGTATCGCTGTATATAACACTCTTCTTTGATTGGGGATCTAGAAAGGAGTTTAACCAAACTCTCAAATCATGTGTTTAATATTTCCCCATAACTAGGCTAAAAGGGATGTTTGAGTTATTAACCTGAAATGCTGTCCTCATGCACATTACAGATCTCTGATACCTGCTTTCCAGAAAGTATGGGACTTGTGATAATTCTGTAAACCAGCAGGCATTTTGTGAGCTAAACAGCTTTTTGAAAATATTTTGGTCTTATATACCATCTGATAAAATTCGAAAAAAATAAGTTACACTCGCAGTAATGCCATTTATGTTCTCAGCTCACCTGAGGCCCCTCCAGACTAAAGCAACTTTAGTATACATTATAATGTCCATTTCTCCATCATTCATAAGGAGTGTTGCTTGCTAACAAAAATGAAAGTACTAGAATCCAGCTGAAAAAAGAAACATTCTCAAGCTAGTAGTATGCTGAATGCCCATCTTAGTCTGACTGGAGATTTGATTCTGTTCCTTAATAGGTCACTTTTTTTAAGTGACTGTTACCTAGGACTGATCCCAGGTATCCAGGCCCTTATTCTTAAAACTGTCAATTTTTAAAGAAACAACATTTGGACTTTTGATATGTAACCTGTCCCATTTTAAAGTACAGAAAATAGAAAGTGGGGAGAGAACTCTTTGTTGCTGCACCTTTTGGCACCACCATGCTTTTACTGGTATGTGCAGCAATATATATACAAGGCTAGGCAAATAAGTGTGTACAAGACACACATCTGGCATCCTTCAGATGTTTAAACAGTTTAAAGAAAAGTTGTGAGTTGTGTTAGAGAGATTTCTCTCTTATTTGGTTTGTTAACCTGTTAAATGAGAGCTGATGCTTTCCTGTTGGAAACAGCACTAATGAGGATCATATCAGTTCACTAAATATAATACCTTATTCTCATTTCATTTTAGAAAAATATGCCTAAATTCAATAAGATCCCTTTCTACCTCCAACCTCATTCATCTTCAGGGGCAAAGACGTTGAAAAAGTAGGTATATAATTTTACTCTATTTCAGAGGTACTGAAAGTTCAGTTGAAGGGCTCATAAAAAAAAAAAAAAAAAAGTTTGCCAAGAAAAACAACAGAATCTTTGATCATCCAGAAGTCAAAATTGGACACTCTCTCTCTGTATCTCTCAAGATTTGAAAGAGGGAGAGTGTATAGTGTTGGGAGAATATCTGCCTACACAGGAGGTGCATCTACACATGTGCTTTACTGCAGTGTTGGCTAGCTTCACAATAAAGTGTTAGTCTACACGTGTGCCATACTGGGCACAGTGAACTAATTAACTCTGCCATAAGATAGTGCTCTTGTGGGCAGTACCATCTTCTGGTGGAGTACTCTAGTGCACCAAAACACCTGTGTACATACTGACCACATGCATGCATTGAGTGTGGTCAGTCCAACCAGCCAGGGGCTTGCTCCGTCCCAGCTTAAACTGCTGCTGTCCTGGCTGCACATGTGGATACTGCATCCAGGAGCAGTTTCCTCTGACTTGAACAGCCCCAGCGTTTATTACCTCAAATTAATTTCATGTGTAGATGCACCCAAGATGATACTAAAATATTTGAAAGTTTAAGGTATTATGCTGTCAGTTAATTTACCCAAATGCTGAACTTTGACTTGGGCTGAAACTTTTTTTGGCAACCTAACTGTTTCATTTTTATCGAGTTGTATAATGCTTTCAATTCCCATGTTCCAGGCAAAACTGGAACACTGGAACTGTCTTACTGGATTTGACCCACTGCTTATCTAATTAGGAATCCTGGTTCTAACGGTGGCCAGTACTAGAGATTTCAGATGAAAGTAGAAGAAACCAAACAGCTGCCTGCACGGGAATCTGTCCCTCATGTCAGGTCTTATTCAGGGTCTCTAATAGGCTGGTAAAGCCTGGTGATTTCACAACCCGAGTACCAAAACAGGTTTTTCAAGCATGTTGCAGGATGTGTGGCCTCCCAGAAGTAGCTCAGTCTCAGCTCACACCAGGTTCTCATGAAGCCACTCGCAGTGTGGAGAAGCTACCTGAGCCAGCCCAGCCTGGACCAGATGGCACTGGTGGCTCCCAGTGCCCATAGAGGGCTCCAGGGAAGACTAGCCAGTGGAGAATGAGCTGCAGCTGTTCACAGGGAAACAGCACAGGGAGAAACAGGAGCTGTAGAGTGGGTGGAGGGTGAGCACAGAGTCCCTGGCTTCCAGAGGCAGGCTGACACCAGGTGCAGAGCTGGTACTTGGAGTCATCTGCACTGGGGCACCAGAACATTGTCTGTTCTTTGCCTCTCCAGCTTAGTGCAAGTGTGTTCTCACTGCTCCCAGCTTCCCAAGTAACCTCCAGTAGCCAGCCCTTGCATCCAATTTGTAAGAAATCTTGCTTCTTACAGAAAGTGTCTCCCTTCCTGAATTGCTTTTGTGTAAGACTCCTGCTGCCAAAATGAGAGGGGGGCAGCTTCTCTGCTGATAAGGAAAGGAAGTTTCGATGCCTCCTCACAAATATGCTGCAGACCTTGGTCTCTGTCTGTAGTCAAACTGTGGTATCCATGTAATAAAGACACTTCAGGGTCAGAATTCCATAATTTTCTGACTTTTTTTGCACCCGTAACTTCTCAGTAGCAATGTTGCCTTAAAAGTAGTGTTTCTTCTTTATTTCCAGGTTCTTAATTTCAAAAAAAACTTTTGATTTTTTTGAAGAGATCTAATCTGAAGTAAAGGGACTTCAGGAAGAAGTTTTAATGACCACTCATAAACATGTCACTTCTTTTTTGTTATAATATTTTGAAATGGGTTGCTCCTAAAATTGAAAAAGTTATAGAGCGGTTCCTTGAGTCTAAAAACAGGTTAGGAAATCACTGGTATAATCTCTGAAGTAATGAGATTCAATACTCTGCCAAAAGTGTTGCTGCCATTTAAGTTTGAATATTCTTGATACCTAGATACATGTCCAGTCCCTCCTTGAGTTTTGCTAAATATTTGTTTCTGTGACTGCCTAAGGACAATCTTATTTCATTTGCTTTTTAATGTCCTGCCATCTTAATTTCATTAGATGTTGCTGCTTGTATATCACTTATCATCCAATGTATTTTTATCCCGTCATCTTAGCTGTCTCTCCTTTTGAAGTGAAACGGTTGAAATTGTTTGAATTCTTTATCTGAGATTTTAATCTGATCATTCCCATCACTTTCAATTCCTTTAATTTTATATCATATCCTTTACCAGATGGTGTAACTGATACTCTACAGAACTACAGATGGTCTCATACCATAGATTGAAATAAGATCTTTATATTAGAATGCTTTTATTTTACATTGCAAATGAAAATATATCTGCTTTAGCAAACTTGGTTGTATGCTGTGAAGGTAAAAGTTGAAAAGGCTTAAATCAGTTGTCTTGCATTTTTTATTGCTTTGCACAGAGACAGATTATCAGCTAGTGACATGCTACAGGTCAGAAAAGTAATGGAACATGTTTATGAGAAAATCATAAATCTGGATAATGAATCTCAGACGACAAGCTCTTCCAATAATGAAAAAGCTGGAGAACAAGAAAAAGAGGAGGACATTGCTGTGTTAGCGGAAGAGAAAATTGAACTCTTGTGCCAGGACCAGGTAAGTCCACTGAAGGTCCGTGTGCATGTGACAGGTATAGATAACGGTTAACAGTAAATCAATTCTGAATCTCCAGGCAGGGATCTTAAAAGTGTCTTGCAGCTGATCTGTTTTAAACTGTCTTTGAAACTTAATTTTCTCCTATGATCTCATGGGAATCCTACAGGTTTATCTTTTGTGTGTAAAACAATTGGATAGATCGCATCGCTAAGCATCTGTATACTGGGATGTTGGTTGCTGGCCTGTAATTTTTTGCAGGGAGTAGGGGAGAATACTGCAAATGCTTGCTCAGGCTAGCTGAACATAAACCAAATTGTAGCTATCTTGATGCTTTGCTATTTCTGAAACTGGTTCTATCTTTCTTCCATTTGTGACTTAGTCCTGACATTATTCTGGTACGTGATGGACTGATAAACCAACTACTACTGAGTAGTTATCTGTAATGCACACTTTTTAGAGGTGCCTGAAGTAGAATGACCAAAGGGCATTGTGAATGTGACAGGCCAGGTTTGAGATACAGGGCTGAGGAGGAACAGCTTGTACACTGCCTGTCTGCTCTTATTCTAGCAAATGCTGCTGTTTAAGCTTTAAAAATTGGCCTAAGGATCATCTAAAAAATTGTAATACAACACAAGCTCTGTGCAGAAGGATTGGGCCCACAGACTGGACCCAGCTGGTGGACTAACTTGGCACCACTCGTCCAGTCTGCTGGGCCATAACGTATTGCTGACCTGTCATTCCTACATACATCTCTTTTGGGTGTGAAAGTGAAGTGTGTCCTTGATTTTTATACAGGAAAAAGTGTGCCCCAGGTATCAAAAGCTATAAAAATTCTCACCTTTTAGGTTTTGGATCCAAACATGGACCTTCGAACTGTAAAGCATTTCATATGGAAGAGTGGTGGAGATCTGACACTTCATTACCGCCAGAAATCAACGTGAAAGAAGTGATGGACCCAAATGTTATTCATTTACTTGACCTTACTGTACTGGTTCCAAGAGTAGTACTATAGAAGCCCACTGAACCCCTAAGGTAGATGAGACTTCTAATGACTCAGTATGGACAGAAAGTATACATTTAATTGAAGTGACTAATAGAGCTGTAATATAGAGGAAAAAAATCTATATGATTTTAAACTAAAGTCTGTCCTAATCAAGGCTTAGTGAGTGAGTTGGGAAGTCCCTGAGTGGTTCATGTTCTGTAAGGTGTACAGAGAACAGATGATGATCCAGTGCAGACTTTTGCTTCCCCTTTTCTCTTTTTTTTTTTTCCTTCCAGAACATTATTTTCATCTGCTCATGCTTAATATGAAACACCATTTTGGCCATATTAGTCACTGTGTTCGCAGCGTAATTCAAAACTGCATGCACTGTATTTTTTGAGTACATTCCATTCATCTGGTATCTATATTTATTTTTTTCATAGGTTATTCACAAAATTACCATGTAGAGGAATAAGAATAAAATTATTACACACTTGAAAAGAAGCAGCCCATGTAATTGCAAGTGAAGGGTTAACATGAGACTTGTTTACTATGGTGGATCAAACATGTTGTAGAGAGATTGACATTCAGAGTAAAAACACTAGATAAATACTGTAGCAGGGTGAGTCCAGTGATGCTGTGCATCATAATACAGTAACTTGTTTTGCAACAACATAAGAATTTTTTTAAAAGACAATATGTAACTATTTCCTGCCCTGTTCTGAAGACAAGCTAGTTGGAATTCCCAGTACCTGTGTTCTAAACTCGACATGTCAAAACTGCAGATCATTCTGAAAAATTTAACTTTTATTTGTTACTATCAGACTATAGATACTACACAGTGAACTTCATATCCATGATACAGAAGTACTTGTATGCTTTCTTTCCAATGTTTTATATGCTGTTTTTGTTATAGCTGTATGCAGATCTTCTTTTCACTATTGTTCCTAAAAATTTAAGGCTTTCATGAACTCATAGTGGTCTTGTAAAAAGCTTAACTTATTGGGGAGTGGGGAGAATTTCAACTTGTGGTAAGAAAATTTGGGGCTGTCCCTCCAAAAAATAAAACTTTGTAGCCAGAGAAAATTTAATAATCCTCACAAAGAAATTGTGTAAAATGACTCTTGTCTGAAACAGAAGCACAAGTGCCTTCAAAGGGCAGTCTGTTATTCTTTTTTTCCCCCTGGAGATGTGCTCTTGCCCTTCCTGTATTTTTGCTATCAGGAGTTAGGTTAGAGCATTAAGAAAGTCCCAGGTTCATTACATTACTGAGATCAAATTAAAAATAAGATTGTTTTTATCAACACATTTTCTTTGAAAAATACTCAAGTCATTACCTTCTGCATGCTTAATCTAACTGGACAGGCTTACTGCGCGCATGAGAAGGTATGTTTCAGAATGAAGGTTAGCATGTGTGGTTGGTTTGTTTGTTTGTTTGTTTTTCCCTTAAAGTCCACTTGAATTTTTAAACCCCAGTCCCATGTATACTGACACAACTGTGCTATTACCGCATATTTTTAGTGATATTTGTGATTTAAATGGTTAAACAGAGCTGTAATTTTATTGAGTTGTTGTCCAGAATTGTATTTATTATTAGCAGGGGTCTAAGCTTTGTTCTAATGGAGATTGATTCTTTCTGGTTGTCTTGCTGTTCCTTTGTAAACATTGTAACTGCTCCCAGTTTTTGTCTGAAGTTAGCCAAGGTTGTAACTTTTTTTTTTTTTTTCTTTCTTTCTTCCAACCATCCCAATAATGCAGTTTCAGGAAAGATTGACAGAAGAGTCTGCAATGCCAAAAGGGTAAATGATCTGTGTTTCACAGTTGTATAGAATAAAGGCTTTAGTTAAAATATTTGAAAGTGGTTGCTCTTTTTGCTTCACTTCTCTAAGCAGGCAGTTGAGTTATTCAAATCCCAACATCATTTGAGAAGCATTTCTGAAAGTTGCTTGATAGGTTCCTAGCAGTTCAAATAATTGCTGTGCATTAGGAAAACATGCACGCTAATTTATGCAGACTTTTTAAGGCAGACTTTAACATGGTTAAATGACTCTATAGAGGGAAAAATGTTTGACATCTCAGCTTGTGGCTCAGCCTGGGTCTCTGGACCTAGGAGAAGAGCTGTGCTTTTCCAAAGAGGGCCCCCACTCTTCTTCCAGCTATCCCTTTCCCTTGACCATCTGTACAGTGATGGGAGGTGTATAGAAGTGAAACTCAGCTTGGAGTTTCCTGTTGTGTACATTTGTGAAGGCCTATAAGAAGTTCACTTTGTAATATAGACTGATATAGGATGGGATAGGGGTCTGAAGTGGTATAGCTTTGTAACGGAACAGTTTATACCTCTCCCTTTTTAATGAAAATAGTTTGGACAAATAATTCACGCTAATTTCTTTGTTGGCACCCATGTTTTCACAAACCAAAGTTTACAAACCTGTGTGGTGGTGGTGTGGTCCCGTGCCCGCTGTGGGCATGCACTGCACTATTCATGGCAGTGTGCTTTTGAACTAAAGCACCTTTGAGCTGTTTTAGTTCAAAAGCGCATCACCACTGTTTTTTCAGTGCTGACACTCATTTCACCACTTATACAACTGCATGTGGCTCAGCAGCAGGCACCTGCATGTGTAAAAATGCCCTTGAAATCTCCTTTCTATTTAAATTATTGCTTTATGTGTTGTGTGCTTTCCCAGAAGGAATATATTACTGGAAGGTAAGTAACTGTTTTTTGAGATGTTGGCCATCTAGTCCACTCTTAATACAGGTGCACTCAAGCTCTTCATCTTCATGGCTATCTCATCTCTTTTTGGGTCACACCAGTGCCATTACCACTTCCCTGTTAAGGGTGTAAAGGGTGGAGTGAAGCCAGTTGCCTCTTGTTCTGTATTACCTGTTAACATCTGGGTTGCTCCTGCAGTAGCAAGGAAGGAGGTTGGAGCATGGACAGTGCATCTCAAAGAACCACAATTTACCAAACTTCTCCACAAGTTAGTGCCTGTGAATCACTGAGTGGAATACATACGGATATTTACTGAAAATAAATTATTATTTCCTACGGTAATCTGGCTACCTGCATGACTGAGAGAGTATTCAGCTTGGATGCCTCTGCACAGGAACAACATAGATTCATAGATTGTAAAAGGCTGGTGTGGACCTCACAAGATCATCATGTCCAGCCCCCTTGCACTAGGCAGGAAAGACACCTGGGGTCAGGTGACCTCAGTGAGGTGACTGTTCGGTCTCCTTTTGATTTCCATGGTAGGTGATTGCACCACCTCTGGAAGGAGTTTATTCCACGGTCTGGGCACCCTAACTGAAGATTTTTTTTCCTAGTTTTAAGCCTGAATCAGTCGTCCAGGAGTTTGTGGCCATTACTCCTGGTTTTCCCCAAGGGTGCCCTAGTGAACAGTTGTTCACTGAGCCCTTGATGTAGTCCCCTGATGTACCAGTAAGCTGCTACCAAGTCCCCTCTCAGTCTTCTCTCTTTTAGGCTGAAGAGGCCCAGGTGCCTCAGCTTTTCCTCGTATGGCTCATCTTTGGGTGTCCCTTCTCTGGACTCCCTCAAGCTTTTTCCACGTGCCTGTCGAAGCGTGGCGCCCAGAACTGGACACAGTACTCCAGCTGCGGTCTCACCAGTGCCAACTAGAGTGGAAGAATCACTTCCTTGTTTTGCTTGAGATGCATTGGTTGATGCATGCCAGAGCATTGTTTGTCCTGCTGGCTACAGCATTGTGCTGATCACTCATGTTCATACCATGGTCTGTTATTACCTCTAGGTCCCTTTCAGTCATGGTGCTAGGCAGGTGCACTATGCACTTCCAAGTTGACAGCATCTCCAGAAGTCACAAATGCTGCTTCCACTCTAGACAATTAAGTTTCGACTTGCCTTGCAAGGATCTAAACTAAATAGTTGCTAACATATTGATTTTAAAAGTTTTGGGGGGAATATAGTTCAGTCTGGGTGAGACCCTGACTATTTTCACTGTACGAGGGTAAGAAAAAAATGCCTCAAAGGCATCAAAAATATTGAGTAGTGTCACATAATACAAGAAAGAAAATGGGCAAGTGGATCATCTGGTTCAGACGAGTTGGATCACTTTGGGGAAAAGTGGGATTTGGACAAGTACTAAGAGTAAAGATTTTTTGGAAGTGTGTGTGAGGGGCCTCACAGCAGGTAAGTAACTTTATCTTTGTCTGCATTCAGACTGATTGGGATTGCCACTAAAAAGGCTGTCTTTCTTGAAAGATGGTATAGCAATTTTGAAGGCTCCCACAAAATCTAATTCATATAAGGATATAAGTGGAGAGGAGGCCAGAGTGGAGGGAATGCATAAAATTGGCCTTTTAATGTGCAAGTATGAGCCTGGAAAGGGATAAGCTGGTATTGCTGCTGGAGGCATTACTGTAGAGCGCCATCAACTGCAAAGACCTTGCACAGAACTGCAATACTACCCTAGATTATTAGCTGTCTTGAGGAGCTTTCAGGAGATGGTGAGCTAGGTCTAGGAATGGCTGTTGAGGTCTTAATTGGGTACAATCCTAATGGCATCCAGTATGGCCAGGGTGGAGAGCTGTGAGAGGCAGTCAATCCCCTTAGTACCACCTCGTTTACTCCTGTTCTCAGATCTTCTCTGCTAGTGAAAACACACTCAGGATCTGCCAATATGTGCGCGAGTCAGTGAGATCCGGAGTGTGCAGGAGTGCTGGCTACTGCGTCCTGATGTTGATGCAGAGTACTCAAGTGGTGAAGCACTCTGAATTTGGGGCTGAGGATGTGTACAGTTCTGTGCTCTAAATATACCGGCACAGATGGTGGGTACCCTGACTACAGGAAAAAAAATACGCTGGAAACCGGCAGGATTGGGACAGATACTTCCACCCAGAACATTAGTACTGAGAGTCCCAAAGTCGCCACCAGGAGCTGTCTTGACAGTACCACAGCTCCCAAATGGATGCTGCTTGAAGCTGCTCTTTAACTAATGCCATAGATTAAAGACTTGTGTGTTCCAGAGGACCGTTTAATCACACCTTAGGTAGTAACCCAGCTATATAGTCAAACAATTAATGACACAGTAAAATAAGGAACAACCCACAAAGTGGTTATTGCAAATTATGTACAACAGCTTTCTGGCTTGTTCCTGCTGCACCTTTAATTGACTGTGTGGCTGCTTCTAGCCTCAGGAGCACACGGAGCCCTTCAAGATTTTGATGCACTCCCAAGGCTGGGAGTGCTGATCAGTTGACCCACATTCCCAGTCACAGGGGTGCACCTGAGCCAAGGCTTCTGATGCGTTCCTGTAGCTGGGAGGACCAACTGGCTGACTGGTGCCCCATGCCATGACAGCACTGGGCCCTAGCTTGCTACTTGCTAGTGTAGAGGGAGCCCAGGATGCCTGAGAGCACAGTGCCTGAAAAAACCAATCTCAGTCTGTGTGTAACGGGGATGTCGAATGAGGGATTACCTGCTCTGGGAAGGAAAGTGAGCCAGCAGTGCCTGTGCGTTTGCCTTGCTGAGTGTTTGTTTGGTGGCAGTGCATGTTGGGCATGTGCTCTGGACAGCTGAGTGATTGCTGCCTGTGGCTAATAAAAGCCCTAATAAGGGGGCGGAGCCAGGCCCAGGATATAAAATGAGACTTCCCCAACCAGGGGCAGCAAACAGTAGTGTCCCAGTTTGCTGCCCCTCTCTTTGAAGGGGGAGTCTTTCAGATGAGCTTTTTCTGTCATTTATGAGTAGCCAACCTACATGTATTAGTGTAAGTAGCTAATGGAGTTAAGCAAGGGGCTTAAGTATTGGTTTAACTAGAGTCTAAAGTGAGAGGGGGCTCACTGGGGAGTGTGCCTGGACTCTCTTACCTTCACTGTAAACTTGGTGAAAGGGAAGGTTTTGGGACCAAGGAGCAACAAACAGGCCAGCTTACAGGGGAGTCTGCTTGGGAAGGTCTGTTTGGAAAGAGGGGCAGGAAGAGAGGGGCAGCAGATTAAGAGACCAAGAGAAATGGTTGGGGGATGTCAAAATGCCACAACTACTGCCAGTGCCAGCTCTTCCTCTGCTTGTACCAGGCAGGACCACTCATGATGAAGGCTTGCACCCAGGTCCTTGGCACTATGGAGATGGCAGTTTGCAGGTTCCTTCCAGTGATAGCCAGGTGGGGGAATGCCTGGCATGTATTTAAGCAGTGCCTCCTAGCAGTGTCCCTCAGGGAACAGGCAAGAGAGCTACAGAAGGAGGTAGTGAGACTCAGAAGCCACCTCCACCATGCCAACTTCATTGATTCCATGCTGGAGGAGATCTCTAGGATGGCAGAGGAAGGACTGCTAGAGGCAGCACTAGAGAAAGAGGAAGATGGAGATTCCCAGGGAAGTGGAAGCTGAAAGCTTGTGACCTCTGGCAGCAAGCAGAAATCTTCATCTCCACCTGCAGCAGTTCATATAGAAAAATAGAGATGCAGCCCTAGCAACAAAGGGTGAGGAGCGCATTACATTGGCGAAGGATGACAGGCCAGGCCTCCCCAATGCAGGAAGGATCTAGACCACCACCACCAAGAAGTGCCAAGTGGTGGTGGTTGGAGACTCCCTTCTGTGGGGAACAGTGGGATCCATCTGCCAACCAGACCTGTTGTCTCAGAAGGGGAGCAGCACTGGCTAGGGACCAAGCTTAATTCATTTGAAAACCTACTGTGTGCAAACACAGATGTGAGGCTCCAAAATAAACAAGTTTAAATTTTATAAACCTATTTAATTTAAGGAGAATTAAGCCCTGTGGTGTGTACAGGTAGCAAGGACCATTGTAATGTACTATATTTTCTTGTGTACAACATGCCTAGGAGAGCTGGTTTAATTTTTTTAAAGAAGCCTTATGGGTGCAGGAACAAGCCATCCCAATGTGCAAGAAGATTAGTAAGTATGGCTGAAGACCAGCTTAGCTTAGCAGGGAACTCTTCGGTGAGCTAAAACAAACAGGAAGCTCACAAGAAGTGGCAACTTATACTCCCTAGTTATTTGCCTAAGGGTATTGCTCAGGCATGCAGGGATTAAATCAGGAAAGCCAAAGCACAATTGAAGTTGCAGCTAGCATGAGACATTGAAGGTAACAAGAAGAGTTTCTACAAGTATGTTGGCAACAAGAAAAGGATCAGGGAAACTGTGGGTCCTTTACTGCATCTGGCAACACAGCTGCCAGTCACAAAAGAACAGGTTAGGGACTACTTAAAAAAGCTGGACATGTACAAGTCCACAGAGCTGGACATGCTGCCTCCAAGTGTGGAAGGGGCTGGCTGATGTGACTGCAGAGCCACTGGCCATTATCTTTGAAAACTCCTGGTGATTGGGAGAGGTCACAGATGACTGGAAAAGGGCAAATGTAACGCCCACCTTTAACAAAGGGAAGGAGAGGATCCAGAGAACTAAACTGCTTGGCCTCACCTCGGTCCCCAGAAAAATCATGGAGCAGGTCCTCAAGGAATCCATTTCTAAGCACTAGGAGAAGGTTATTAGGAACAGTCCGCATGGATTCACCAGTCTGCCTCCTGTGATGAAATGACTGGCTTTGTGGATAATACACTTTGACTTGAGCAAGGCTTTTGATATGGTTTCCCATAATGTTCTCACAAGCAAGCTAAGGAAGTACAGGGTGGATGAATGTAAGGTGGATAGAAAACTGGCTGGATCATCAACCTTAGAGGGCAGTAATTAATAGCTCAACAAACGGGAGGACCTAGGCAAATTGGCAGTTTGCACCAAAAAAACCAAACAAAAAACCTCATGATGTTCAACAAGGACAGGTACAAAGTCCTGCACTTAAGACGGAACAATGCTGTGCACCAGTACAGTCTGGGAACTGACTGGATAAACTGCAGTTCTGCAGAAATGACCTGTGGGTGACAGTGGACAATACTCCGGATGAGCCAACAGTGTGCCCTTGTTGCCGAGAAGGCTAACAGCATATTGGGCTGTGTTAGTAAGAGTGTTGCCAACAGATCAAGAGAAGTGATTTTTCCCTTCTATTTGACCACTGCAGAAAAGATAAATTGGAGAGCAGGGACTTCCTACTCCTACCTGAAACTGCTATCAAAAATTGTGCAGAAACTGATTTCAGGTGGGCTCTGCAAAAGTGTGGACTCTGCACTTATATCAAGCTCACTTGAAAAACGAAAAAACCCAAAAAAATTTCCCAAACTTACTGGCAAGCAGGGAAACCCTGCAGTCTTTGACCATGGGGGGCCAGGGAATGGGAGGAGGGGCAGCTCAGCAGTGAACAGAGCCAGAACCCACACCCTGAGGCCACAGGCCACATACAAAATCATCTGGCTGCTGCCTCGAGTTCAGTAGGTCCCTACATAGGAGGAGAGGCTGAGGGAACTGGGTTTACTTAGTGCAAAGACAAGAGGACAGCAGGGATTTAACAGCAGCCTTCAATTACCTGCCGGGTAGTTCTAAAGCAGATGGAGCTGCACTGTTCTCATTGTGGGCAGATGACAGAACAAGGAGCAATGGTCTCAAGTTGCAGAAAGGAAAGTTTAAGTTAAATACTGGGGGGGAAAAACCTCACTAAGAGTGTAGTAAAACACTAGAACAGGTTTGCCAGAGAGGTGGTGGAATCTCCATCCTTGGAGATTCAAGACCTGGCTTGACAAACCTTGGCTGGAATGGTCCTGCTCAGAGTTGGACTAGATAACCTTATGATCATCTAGTCTTTCAACACTCATTTTCTAGAATTCCTGCTGTTGCTTTCTGCTAGAAATTTGGGTTCAAGCATCATTTTGACATCTCCTTGGTTCTCACTGAGTCCCAGACATTGTGGATAGACTGTAACTGCATATCCTTAACTAGCTGATCTAATGAATGTCCCCTGCTAGAGTTCATAAACATGATGATAACCATACCTAGCTTACCTTTAGCTCTGGCATCTTAAAATCATGACGAGAGGAGTTTTACTGTTACAGCAATCATCCAAGGTTTCCCACCTTAAGATCCAATTCTAGCGCAAGGCTTTTATATGCTTTCCCCAGCTTAGAGAATGATTTATTACTAAGTTATTTGCAATTTTAGATTAGAAATTCCAGAATGGGGAATGCCAGTGCTAAAGTGGTGCTTGCAGCTACAGCTAGAGTGACAAACATCTAACTAGGCTAGCTTAAGTCCTTAATGCTCCTTAAAATTGAGCTGCTTTTACATTCAAATTTTGAATTAGACTATCCTTACCTTAGTCATCATTTACCTGGAGAAGGAAAGTTTTGAGCATGCTCTGAAACCAGCAAAACTGAACACAGAAATGCATGACCAATAGCTTATGTTACAGGACTTTTATTTCATCCATGTTAAGCATCACATATGTAAATTCACATCTAGAAAAAATAGTTTTTTGCTACTGTTCTGCGAAGCAATTTAAGGATTATATAATGAAGTTATAGATAGATTGAAAATATTTCAAAAGCAGAATGCCCTATACTTAGTACTTACAATACACCTTGCTGTATGAGCAGGGTGGCTGAAATCCTTTCGCCCTCAGATACTCTGTACTGGTGTTGTGCTTCCTAGATTTTAGAAGAATTTAAAGAAGTTTCAGGAAATTCTTTATGCCATGAGAACTTCCACCAGTTGACAGTGTTAAGCCCTTGTATTATGACTTCACCTACAACCAGAACCAAAGAGCTATTCACCAAGACAGGCAGACCCCCAGTCATCTTAAGTGTTGATATCAATCTGCCAAATGAAACCAATCCTTCTCTGGAGATTGATAGATAAGTAATGCTGGGTCTCAGTAAAGTACCCCTGAATGGAAAAAACATGTTTCTTGCCATGCACAGTACTTCAAGTAGGCTGCATTTTCAATTTTACATGTACAACACTAGACCCAATTTTCTTTATTTTTAGAACAGTGATAACAGTGATTGCATCTGTGATCAATGCCCATACAAAAAGAGAATTGGGTCTATTATGTTTAAAAATTCCCAGAAGGATGGTACCTGAGCTATGAAATTGGCTGAATAGTAACCAAGTTACATGGGTAAAGCAAACATTTACAGATACAAAAGGCACAGACTTATAGAAACAATAAGTCCTCAACTTTATAAAAGCAGTGCAGACTGTTGCACAGAATGTTTATTCCAGTGTCTTTACCCTACTGCTTTGTACCAAAAATAGTTAGGAGCTGGGAAAAACAGAAGAGATTAATAAAAGTTAAGTTACAAATCCATTCACTGCTTCAAAGTCTATTAGAATATCAATTTTCTATTTAAAAATGATCCCATAATCAATTCCATATGCACCTTAGAGCTACCGCTTTTAATTTATCAAGCTGAAATCAAATTCAATGTCCAACATGCACCAGAACATTCCCTTTGCAACTTCTTCAGTAAAATAGTCTTTGCAAGACAGCACCATGTCTCACAGTGAAATGAATGCCAGATCACAACCGCTTACAGTTTTAACTTAAGCCACTCCCTTCATTTCCTGCGAAAACAATGTTGTGACAGCCAGGTAGTCTCTCTCTACACATCCCCAAGAGGCAGGTGCAAGGAACTGTCCTCCAGTTCCCAAACAAGCTAAATAAAAAACTCTTTTAAATTTTTCATCACACAAACCATAGATAAAAAAAATCTGTAGTGATAGTCTAAAAATGGGAAAGGATGCTTTTGGAAGGAACAGGCCTGAATTGTAAAAGTTATTTTTCAGCAAGTCAAAATACTGAGAAGCATTTTCTCCAATGCTATAAAAGATACTAGGAAAAGTGGTAATTAAAAGCTGTTTCAAGCAAAGGCAACTACAGTATTTTACATATTAGAAAGAACAAATTAAAAGCAAACATAAACCTCATTATACGTACTGACAGTGGAAAAATACAAGTCTTCCTATCACTGGCAGATTATTCCATTTTCTGATTTGTATTTGAATAATAGTTAAATGAAGTTCAATGTATTGCATACTGCTGAGAAGCAAGAACAATAGGACAGGTACTGTCGGGGGAGGGGGAGGAAAGGGGCTCTATGCTTTCCCAGTATATTTTTACAGCACTGCTTATAGTCTAACAAAATAGAACAGCTGCAATTATCAAGGGATAAAACAGCAAATGTTTGAGTTGTAGTAGGACAGCATGTGGCAGACTGATGGCAGAAGGAGGCATCCTTTCTAGTGCTCATCTTGTGTCACTGCTTCTTTGGGTTCCTGTGCCTGTTCGTTGCTCTCAGGGTCCAGCAGGTTAGTGGCTGATGGGCTGTCAGCACTGTCCAAAAGTAATTCTGTTTCTTGAGCACTGGAATTTGTTCTTAGTGTTGTTGTTGAAGTAATGTCATTAGGAAGAACAAAGGATGGTAATGGGGAAACTGAAGGCATCAAATGGTCCATCTCAGACTGTGGAACTGCACCATCAAAACTGGTGGCTAATTCTTCGGGGACTGACATTTTGACATGTTCTAAGAAAAAAAAAGAATTCCTAAATCAAAAAAATGCATCAAATAGGCAGACTGGGAAGTAGCAATGCAAACTTACACTCACACCTTAACTGAGTGGTATGTGTGGCCCTGGGCCTGTGACTAGTGCAAGATGTGGCCCCTGCCTGCACCGAGGCTGGACACTCCTGACTTAAGCAAAGTTCTACCCCCTCTTTCAGAAATTAAAGACTCCTTGTTCACTGATTTCAAGCCTGTTATCCATTAAACAAATGAACCAACTGCTCAGTTCTGAACTGGGGTAATCTTAAAATCCTGAAATATACATTTTAGGATGGTTTGTATTTCTGATGTTTCAGTCTCTTTGAAAGAGGGGAAAAATTGTTTTCAAGCTAAAATCATGATCTGTTCTTTTCTGAAACAGGGAGAGAATCAAAAGAATGAAAATCTTTATGAAAGAAAACATAGATATGAAGTGTTAAAAGAATACAGTTTCACTACAGTCTGTTATTCAACTACTTGGAATCTAACAAAAAAGTCTCATTGCAATAAAGAGTTACAAGATCTGGATATTAAATTTTTGCACCTTAACACCCAGACATTTTAAATATGAATCCTCACTTTTAGGAAACCCTAAATATAAGGTTTCCGAATACAAAACCCACACACTTACAACCCACACTTCCCCATCAGATTTGGAGGCCTTTGGCTAAATCAACCTGCTCATTTTATTTCCCCGCCTTTGGTTTTAGTTGCATTTCTTGTAAGGTTTTGCAGTTGAGAGTCTCTGCCCAAAATAAATAAATTGTACATGTTCTCAAGAAGCATAACTCTGCTTCTTGAGAACAAGGGTCTCCTGCGTGGAACCAAGTGAACTAAACAGTCTGACCATTTTATACACGCTTACCAAAATAAGCAGCTGTTCCACTATTCATTAGCCTTTCATTTTCTGACAAAGAGTCTTCTGTTGACAAGTTGAAGGGAATAGATGGAGATGTATTTGGCATTTTTGTTAAGTCCATAAGTTCAGGAAATGAAGTTCCAGACATATCTAGAAAACCTAAACAAGTAAGAACAAGGTAGGATTTAGCTTTAAACTCAGCTATAAGTATTTTTCTGGGTATAAAATTTCATATCTGGACTCCTAGTCAGTGAAATTTTCCCTTGGAAAAAAGGCACAAGCTAAAGTTGCTGGAACACCAAGGTTTGCTCCTGCTGCCTCTGTGCCATACCCAAATAAATACCCCAGCTACTCACTCCCACTCTATGTGCACTAAATCCCCCAAAAAGTCAAGCAGTCATTTTTATAGAAGCCATAAGCAGGTGCAAGCCAGAGACTATACTATGGGGCACTAAGCAGCTGCATGACCTTGTTTTGAGGAGTGCAGCATGATGAATTGGGCCACATGGGCAGCACACATTTCACAGCAGCATTTCTGGTTGCAGCACAAAGACGGTGTCCCAGAAAATCAGTCATGCAAAGTACCCTTCTTCAATTTGTAAGGGCCTGAGCCAAAGCCAGTAAAAAAAGTTTCCACTGATTACAGTGAACTTTGGATCCAGGTGATAATCAAACATGTGAATGTCACCATTCTGGAACAAGGACAAGGATTTTTATTGGACCAGCTATCTGGAGAGCTGTTGGACAAGCTTTCAGGCATCAGACCTTAGACCTGAAGGGCACTTGATGCCTGGAAGGTTGTCCAACAGCCCTCTGAACTATATAGCTGGACCAATAAGAGATACCACTAAAAATCCTTGCCTCTTGTATATATCCCAGACCATCATGGGAACACCACCACTCCAATCCTATTACAACTCTGTAGCTCATTCCCTTGATTTTTAAACAAAAATATGAGATCAAACGTCTTCTATATTTAAATAATGATGGATTGGAGTCCAGAGAGAAGTGAGAATTAAGGAGGTATATATTCAAAATAGGCATTAATACAAAGATCCTACCTGGATCCATAACTCTTTGGACAGGAGGAGGAGGAGAAAGGGAGCTTTCCCTTGAAAAACCACTCATTTCTTCATCTGTAGATGGCTCCAAGTTCATAATATTTTCAAAGTTGTCATGTTCTGTGTTAGGTGCTAACAGCGGAGCCTAAACACAACAGGGGGAAAACACAACACATCTTTTTCTTGACATCTAAAAAGACCCATAAATGAACGCTCTGCCCCCTATTCTCAAATATAAAAGTTATAGGGCTGTCAGCTTGAGATCCCCTCCCCCCAAGATGCATCTCTTTAGATTCAACTGCAGGATGAGATAGAGACTAACACACCTCAATCCCATATGGTTACTACAGAATCAATATCAAGCAGTTAAACAGGCTAAAATATACCATGCATGAAACACTGCTTAGGGAGCCCAGACTTATACAAGAATGGTCTTCAAAGGTTAGATCCATATGCAGCACTTAACCCAAATTATAGGATAAAGACACATAAATCTTGCTGAATCTAGGGTATAGAGGAATTATAACCATGTCCTCGATTATAAATGAAAGAGTACTTGTAGTAGTCCCAGACATCTGGGGGTTCATCTCTCACTGACCTTCCCCTCTCTCATTGCCTTATACCTTGGACTCAGCTTTCACTCAGCTCACTTCCATACTAGCTAGCCTGTTATACATTCATAAATGCCCAGATATAACTTCACAGAGCACTCTAAAGAGATGCATAAACTTCTTACCTCCATGTAGCCATTGATGGAGGGTACAGGTGGTACAGGAGCTCCATCTTCTGAGGGCAAGGGTGAAGGTGGTATGCTTTCTTGCTTTTTCTTTGGCAGAGCAGGTTGTGTTGGAATTCTGTGCAGATAGCCATATCCAATGCCACATCCTAAACTACATGAGAAGAGCAGAATAAAAGAACCTGGAGAGACTAAACATGCACTTTTGCTCCAGCTGATTAGACAAATGGTTTCAGTTAGGAATGCTGAAATAGAAAGCACAGAAAACTTTCAAACTTCTTAGCGCACAGAGGCAATATTACTGCTGCAGGTAGGGCAGCTGCTATTAAACAGAAGCAACAGCAATGCCCCAGAATTTCTTTGCGCTTTGGCTTTAGACAAACAAGACTCAAAAGTGGAAACATCTTAATTTCCATCATCCTTATTACAGTGGTGTTTTTCTGCTTTTAGCCTCCCACAAATCTATTCCAAACAAGACATGACTGCAGGGTATATAAAGCCCAAGCCTTCTATTATTTAAGTCAGAGTTTTGCTACTGGTTTCAACAGGCAAAGGATTAGACCCACGATATGCCAAATTCACACTTCTCAATTGTTTTCCATTGTTTAAACATTAGAGGAGAGCAGTTTATGGGAGTTAAGGAGAAAAAGGCTTAGCCAAAAACAACAAATTGAAATTGCCACGTAAAAACAAGAATTTATTTACAAAATGCAACTTATCAGTACCTTCCTTCTCCACCCCAGGCTCCATTGGGTGTTACAACTACCTCTCGACAGGAATCTGTTTCAGTATTGTAGACCATCAGCTTCAGTGGCTTCCCTTCATGGGAATCAATTAGGGAGAAAAAATCCTCTGACTGATAAGACACAAAACACACTTAGTTAACTCTCACAACATTTTATCACCAACTCCCCACTTCAAAGAGCCATTTTTAAAAGGGAAAGACCATACTCACTACTTCCTATTAATTCCTCCCTTTAAGAAATCACAGATATCTGATCTCAAAGGCAACTAGATTCATAATCTAATACATGGGTGCTAAACCTCTGGCCCACAGGCCAAATGCAACCTCCGAAGCCTTGGAATCTGGCCTTGCATGGCTCCCCACAGAACAGGCAGTTTGGCAGTGAGGCAATAGTGATAGCTTATACTAGGACATGCCCCCTCCCCCTGTGCAACTGGTTCAGGGACAGGCTCCCCCCGCAACCACAGCTAGATCAGGGGCACAGGTGTTAGGGGTGTGCAAAGCAGGCCGTATTTGATTCAGATTCAGCCTCATTCGGGGGGACAATGATTTGGATCACTGTCCTGATTCAATTTGGCCAAATCCAAAGATTCAATTCCAATTCAGAGAATTGGAGATTCTACCACAGACACAGCTTTACATGTTTCTTCTACATACCTCGAGGTACCAGGCATGGCTCATGAACATTGAGATGGTGGGGCGCATGAAGTGTCCCATAGGAGTGCAGGGAACTCCTTTCACACACCCCTAAGTGCTTCTGGTCCACTTCCAGGTCCACAGCTGAGCATCATGGGGACCCCCCTACCCCCCGACAGTGTTCCCGTGGGACACTCCATCCGCCCCACGATCTCAGCATTCATGAGTCACCTGGTACCTTGAGGTATGAGAAAGAAGAACAAACTTATAAAACTATGTCCGAATCCTCGAATTTCTCCAAATCAAATCAGAGGCTTCTGATTCGATCTGGAGAGATTAATGGGTCTCCTGATTCAATTTGGATTTGGAGATTCGGCCACCAAAGCGGGCCAAATCTCTGCTGACTCAAAATCAGCGACAGCCTACGGGCTGTCCTCCTCCCCACTCTGAGTGGCCAGGCACCTGCCTCAGGTGCCACACTGGGTCAATCAGCCAGATCTGGTCCATGGAGGGATCAGGCACTGCCCATCCAGCCTGCCAGACGGAAAGGTTGAGCACCACTGATCTAGTATAAAGGGGTCATATAAAGAGAGCTGTCACTACTACTCAAAGCAGCCGCAACTCTTACCATGTTTTAAATGCACAAAATACATCAGTGATTAAGACCATGCCCTACCTCCTGCAAAATCTGATCTGATCCAACAATGTAGTCCGTGTGGGGTAGCAGGCCAGCCAGAGCTGCAGGAGAAGCTGGCTCTACATCCTGGAAAACAATTACAGGTCACTTTCCTTTGCAGTTGGGTAAAATAGCAGAAAGTGAAAAATATAAGAGTGAGAAAGGAAGAAGATTTCTCTTTAAATAGATTAGAATTTTCAGAACAAGATACATCTAGAAGCAGTACCTGGCTGTCAAGGTTCATTAAAATTCAACCAGTTAAAAAGTCAATACAAAATCAAAGTGCAATCTCTTCCTAAACCTCAATATACACATCAGCAAGAGAAGAAAGCAGTCACAAGAGGAGTCAGTTTTTGCTAGAGACACTTCCCAGAATCTTCTGGTTTTCCACAAAGCTAATACTGATTTTAACTTTAACAATAAAGGTTTTCTGCATGCTTTTATCTGGTTTTTAAATAAAGTTCAGCCATTCTAAAGAAGCCAATTCAATTGGAATGCTTGTGTTTTGCTAACAATTCTTCACATGCTAATAAAATGCAAATTAGAAAACAAAAAAAGTGATAGATATTCTGGAAGAGGGGTGGTGTTGATACTATTCATTTCCCAGGTTTTCATTCCCCAATTCCAAAGGAGCTCCTCCCACTGGCTGAAGCAACTTAAAAAAGCTCCTGTTCTTCCCTTCCTCCAATTTCAATAGTCTTGGTACTTTAGCAAGTAAATGTGAACTGAAAGTAGCATTGAAAGGCTCTGCGTATTAAGAGCAGCAAGCCACTAAGCAGGCTCTCCAGCACCACCAAAGCTTCATTCTCCTAAGAATATTCTTAGGGTCACAGGGTCCCACCAAATCACGAGAAACAAAAATTCCCATTCCAATTCAGAGACTCATGAAAAGGCTCCTAAAAATTTGCAAGGGCATCAGGCACAAAGGGCCAGAAATCAAAATGTCACCTTTCTTCTGAAGGATAATGAGAATATTGCTGTTCCAAAGAAATCTCAGGAATTTGAACTGAGAAACCAAGGGCTCCCATGACTTCATGCAATTTACTTCACTGATAATTTTGCAAGGAGGGTAACTAATTATGCTTTGAGATGCTGAGTTTACACAGCGAGTATTATATATATACCAAAAGCCGCAGACTTTATTTTTGCTCACCAGAACATGCCACACGTGCTCATTGGCCCCTTGGAAACTGCAGAACCTCACGCTGGCTCCGAGAAGCCCTTGCCCTCCCCACATGTTGCTGGGGATCACCTCCACCTCACGCACTCTCATCATTTTTGTATTATAGACCTCCAGCTTCACGGCCTTCTCAACATTCGCTTTCAGCAGGTCTTTCAACATGTTGTTTTCTTTATTCTAAGGAAAAATAAATACTCCTTTCTAGATGGAATCAGACATGTAAAAACATCAGGCTTCAGAGAAGCAGCATTGCAACACCTGGGGCTTTGCTGCTGCCCCCCACAACAAAACCATTTCCATTAGATGTACAAGGTAACAGAGTCTAATCCTGAGCAAGGTTATTCACTACTGCTCAATCCCATTACTATCACTCCTCCATCTTCACTTTCTTGTCATGCAAACAGAACAGCTTCAGTCAATTACAGGAGACTCGGAGTATGCATGCATATCAAGAGACAGTGCTATTTATCAGTGGTGCTCAACCTATGGCTTGCAAGGCCATGTCACCCAGCCCATGGGTCTTCCCACAGGTCCAGTATTTGGCATGAATGGTGCCAACATTAACTGCCACTCCCCTGCTGCCAAATTTCCAGATCCGTGGGGAGCCCCTGGCTAGATTATGTGACCCTATGCTGGTACAAGGGGGCCAGGCCAATGTGAAAACCTGCAAACTCAGCCCATGCCATTCATCCAGCCTGTAGTGTAGGGCCAGAAGATTGAGCACCATGCTTTGTATGATGTCTTTGATCCTTTCCTTTCCCCTGCAACGCAACAACTTTGAAAACAGGTATCTTATAAAAGTTAGTAGTAACTGGTTATAACTTAGTTATAAAGTTCCTTATAGCTATCACTATTTCCATCCAGTTAATGGAGTGACTGGTCCCTCATTGTATTATATTGCAATTTCCAACAAGATATCCAGGCTCATGCAAGCAAGGAAGGCCAAAGGAATTTAGTTTCCCTCTCAGTGGCACAAGGCAGATCTTCACAGTTGTGAGGATTTATTTTGTGTTGATCAAAGAGTAAAAAAAGAAAGAATTTGGCCTATGACACCTAAGAGTTTTTTTCTTTCATAAGAAATGCAGATATGGATTGCATTCTCTACAACTAGTGTTCAGACTGGTGACATGGCAGCTGCCTGCTTGTTAATGATTATCTCTCATGTTTATCCAAGTGTTAAAATAAATAGTTTAAACAAGTGTTGAGATCCAACCACCTGCAAATAAGTGATATTTAGCCTACAGCAGAAAAAACAGCTGGAAAGAATGCTAAAGGATTAGTCCTTTAGTCCACCAGGGAGTCATGAGGCCTAGAAAACGGGCCAAATAGACCTAGGGACTGTGGAAGTACCAAGCAGGTCATCAGTGAAAGATTTTCTAAACATTATTTTAATACCAGTCCAGGTTCAGATTAAAACCCAGGACCAGTTAACAGAGTTCACCAAGGGAGAAAGACAGTAGTACTGACTTCTTTATCTCCGAGGACACTGCACCACAACTCCACCCCAAAAACCACAAGCTGGAAGAACCCAGCGAGACACCAAGGCAGCCCAGCATGGAGTCAAAAAGCACCACAAGGAAAGAGGTATAGGAGGTCCCAAACACTGCTTTCCTTTTTGCTGTACAAATTTTTGACAGCCTGACCCAGGTCCTACTAATTTTAATAGAAACCAGACCACATCTTGGGTCATGTCTAGTTTTGCTTTCTGTAGTTTTTCCTACAAGTTTCTAAAAAAATAAGGTTTTTATAAAAACAGCCTGGCACAAACTTCACTCTCAGGGTACTGCTGTATGGCACAGACATACCCACTATCAGCTCCAGAACTGGATGCAGTGTAGCTTTACTAGTACAGCTTTACTGGTATACGCAGCCTAGTAGACTTTGCTGAATGCTTCTGGTTCCAGAGCCAGCAGGGAGTCTATATCTGCATGATACAGCCTGGGGCTGTACAGACAAATCGTTACCAGTTTCTTCCCTGTATCAGTGAAGTCTGCTTCAACTGAGGGACAGCGGCAAGTCCTTCAGCATGAGTAACATCCGTTTCCTTCTCAAAAGCAAAAAGACTTCACAGTCTCCTTTCACAGGAACCCTTCACTTGAACAGGGGGAGGCCTGGGTTCCTTCCCTGCTGCAACCAAGTTTTGAGCAGCCATAACATGTACCAAGGTGGCATGCATGAGGTCCAAGATAGCCACAGATCATACCTTGAGACAACACTTTGAGAGGCTGAACACCAACATTTGAGAATATTCTAAGATTAATTTTCTAGTCAAGAAAAAAACTAAGGAATTTGAAAGAAAGGAGGTTAGTGCTTAGCCAGCCTCCAATTGCCAGTTTGCATCATAAACATATCTAAGCTATTTGCAATCCGAGCAGAAAGGCCACAGATTAAAGGAAACTCTATCTTTCTCCACAGTGGGCCCTCCAGGTCATGATTCAGGCACACTGGTAGAAAATAATAAGGATGCTTGCAATGCTGCCACTGGGATTAGGAGAGCTTCAGTCTCCAGTACTGACAAATCAGTACCCTACATGGGCACAAAAATGTAACATACATTTTAAGGATGAGTTTCTTCCAATACTTACTAGTCTGGTGTGTCCTATTGCGATGATAAAATCAAAGAAAGGCTCCAACCCGGCCTGCTGAGCTGGAGAGTTCTCTTGAACCTATAAAATTGTACAGTTTCAGTTTACAGTACTATACAAGCAACCTATAATAGTTAATATACATCATGCACCAACAGTACTTGATGTGGTCTGCAGATCTAGTATCGGAATTTGGATTGAACCAAATGAGTGAAACTCATTACGAGACATCTGTGGAAGGATTTCTTGAACGGTCACACTAAACAGAAAGCTACTGAATCAATTGCAGAAATCAAAACAAAGAATGCGGGATCTATAATTATGACTCCTGTGTGGCTAACAAAGTTTGGATATTTTCTGGCAGCATTTTTCTATACCACACTATTAAACGAAAGGAATCTGAAGATACACCAGATGCAGAGAACTGGATAACATTACTCTGTACACTTTGTCTTGGACATCTTGTAGTTTATAGTTTATTAGGTTAGGAACAAATCATAGGAAAGTAGGGCTGAAAGGGAATTCACAAACTCATCCAATCCAGCCCCCTGACCAAGGAAGCATCAACCCAACTAAACCATCCCAGCCAAGTGTCTGTCTAACTTACTCTTGAAAACATCTAAGGATGGAGATCCCACAACCTCTCTAGGGGTACTGTTCTACCACCTGATCACCCTTTTTGTCAGAAAGTTCCTCCTAACCTGCAACCTTCATTTCCTCTGCTGCATCTTGAGGCCACTGCTCCTAAGCCCGTCCCCTCCAGCCACAGAGCAAACCCATCTGTGTCCTCTCCATACTGCCCTTCAGGTACCAGAAGGCTGCTATCAAATCCCACCCTGTCTTCCCTTCTCCGGACTAAATAACCCCCCGCTCTTTCAGCCTTTCCTCACAAGTCACGCTTCCCAGGCCCCTGATCATTGCTGTCACTCTGCGCTGAACTCTGGTATGTCCAGAGGACAAAAGCAGCTTCCATGGCCATAAAACCGCTCACAAATTCCAGGCCTAAACCCCCCGCCCCATGGCAGCCATAATTTTGCACAACACACTGCCGCCACTCAGTTTTCGTCCCACCACAGGATGCCCCTACTTCCCAGACACTTCTCAGCCTGCAGCCCAGACAAGGAAGCAGAAACACCCTCAAGACACAGAGGCCCCTACAGCCAAAGACCACCCCCGTTCACCTTGCCAGCAAACAAACGTGTCGGCAAGGGATCAAACGACCGCCCTATACCTGGGTCCCACCAAATTCATAGGAACAACAACTCTCCAGTCCCATTTAGAGATTCACAAAAAGGCTCCTAAAATTCAGGAGGGCATCAGGCATCAAGGCCCAGAAATCAAAGCGTCACCTTTCTTCTGAAGAATAACGAGAATGTCACTGCTCCAAAGAAATCTCAGGAATTTGAGCTGTAAAACCGAGGGCCCCCGGGGCCTTCATGCAATTTACTTCAGTGAGCATTCTGCAACGAGGGTAACTAACCCCGCTTCGCAATGCTGAGCTTATATAGCCAATTTTGTAAGAATAAGAAGCTCGCTGCTCCAAAGAAATCTCAAGCATTTGAACTGCAAAACCGAGGGCCAAGACAACCGAGAAGTACCCGACACACCCTGGGGCGGCCACGTTAAACCAGCCCAGCCCTAAAGCAAACAGCGCGGCTGGCAGCTCGGAGCGAGGCCTGGCCCTGCTCCAGCCCGAGGGCCGCGGTGCCGGGGGCAGAGCGCAGCGCTCCCAGGCCCCCGCGGCGCGGCGCCAATGTGTGTCGGCTCCGAGCGCCGCGGAGCGCGTCACGGCTGTCACGGGCGCAGCTCCCCCAACCGTCACCAACCGCCGCCCCCTGCTCAGCCTGGGGAAGGGGGGGGGGGCTTCCCCACAACTGCCACCAACCGTCGCCCCCTGCTCAACCTTGGGGGAGGGGGTGCCCCTACCCCGTGCACGTGGAAGCCCTCGCTGCCCCCGGCCGGCAGCTCCGAGCTGGAGCTCAGCCCCATGGCGCGGCTGCAGTGGCGGCGGCGGCGGCGGCGGCGGCCCCGCCCCCTAGCGCTGCACCGCCGCAGGCCTGAGCTAGCGAGCGCCGACCCCGACTGCGGCTCTAGCCTGACTGCTCCCTGATAGGCTCCACGCCCCCACGTGATGGTGACGCGCCTAGCAACGGGGCGGAGCCGCTGGTTGCTGGGACGCGGCGGCGGGGGCCGTGTTCCCCGCAGCACGGGGCCGCCGCTATGACGGGCCCCGACCCCCAGGCCCTGGTACTGGGCCGCGAGGCGGCCCGGGCGGTGTGCCAGCCTCATGCAGACGGCCGGGGGGTGTTTTGGCCGGGTGTTGTCCTTCTCTCGGGAACCTCCCTCGCTCCTGCCCCAGAGGCTCCCTTGCGTGCGCCGCGCGGGCGGGTGAATGAAGCCGTGCGGCCTGCCAGAAATCACCGGCAGCAGCACTCCTCCTCCGGCAAGGGTCTCCTCACGGGGGTGGCACATTAACAATAATAATAATAACATAAGATGAGTTTTCTTGGTCTTTTTTCCTCTAGGCTTGTGTAATATTTTATGCACAGGAAAAATATTTCAACCGCGCGATGCGTACGGCAAGTTTCGAACTGGACGAGCGCTCCGGCGGTCCCATGTGGCTGTTTTTCAAGGCGTATGCAGCATTACATTTAGGTAAATGCGAAGGATGGACTGCGGTGGGAAAGAGGAGCAGTGCTTCTTTGGTTTCTTCTTTTTTTGGGGGGGGTCTCATGTCATTTCTGTATTTTCAGTTTCAGTAGAGGACGTGTTCGTGGAACTGTAGAACGGGAGGGTTGGCAGGGACCTCAGGAGGTCACATCTGGTTCAACCCCCTGCCCAAAGCAGGGCCAACCCCAGCTACATCATCCCAGCCAAGGCTTTGTCCACCCAGGTCTTAAAAACCTCCAAGGATGGAGAGTCCACAACCTCTGTGGGTCACCTGTTCCAGTGCTTTACTATCCTCCTAGTGAGAAAATTCCTCCTAATATCTAACCTAAACCTCCCTTGCTTCAACTTGAGCCCATTGTTCTTTTCTCTGTCATCTGCCACCACTGAAAACAGTCCAGCTCCATCCTCTTTTGAACCCCCTGCAGGTAGTTGAAGGCTGCTGTTAAAACCCCTCTCAGTCTCCTCTTCTCTAAACTAAATAAGCCCAGGTGCCTCAGCCTCTCCTCACAAGTCATGCCTCCCAGTCCCGCTCACTATTTTTGTTGCCCTCCGCTGGACTCTCTCCAATTTGTCTACATCCTTTCTGTAGTGAGGGGCCCAAAACTGAACACAGCCCTCCAGATGTGGCCTCACCCGTGCTGAATAGCAGAGGGGAAGAATCACTTCCTTTGATCTGCTGGCTACTCTCCTACCAATGCCACCCAGTATGCCATGAGCTTTCTTGGCAACAATGGCACACTGCTGGCTTATATTCAGCATATTGTGCACTGTAACCCCCTTTTCCGCAGAGCTGATGCCCAGGCATTCAGCCCCCAGCCTGTACCGGTACATGGGATTGTTCTGTCCTAAGTGCAGGACTTTGCACTTGTCCTTGTCATGAGATTTATTTTGGCCCAATCCTCCAATTTGTCTAGGTCTCTCTGAATCCTAGCCCTACCCTCTAGCATATCTACTACACCCCCCAGCTTGGTGTCCTCTGCAAACTTGCTAAGGGAAGGGACAGATGACACAGTGAATGCAGGGCTTGTCCATGTGAGAAATGGTATCAGTATAATTATACAGAGCAGGATGCATCTTTACATGTTCTCCAGTGGTGGGTGGGAGTGCTTTAATTAGTGCCTGCAGGGTCTCGTGTATCCACACTTCAAAATGTTGGAAGGGGCCCTTTAACTAAAGCTTGTTCCACAAGTTTTGGTTAAAGTGCTCCAGCCACTATTTTGAAGCGTGGGGATGCTGAATGCACAAGATGTGGAGGCTGCAGAAGCACACACAAGAGCACGCTTATTAGCACACTGCAGCAGATGCAATTAATCAAATCTGTTCCAACACGCTTTAATTACAGTGTTGAAGCAGTGTCCCTGCAAGTCTACAGGCACCCTTAGAGGCTGGCTTATTCAGAGAGGCATGAGCTTTCTATAGGTGACAGCCTACTGCATCTGATGGTATAGCATATATGATGCCATAGGTTGTCACTTACAAAAGCTCATGCCTCCCTGAACACATAAGTCTGTATGCTATCTTATTTTCCATTTTTAGAAAGAAACAGAAAGAAGGGAACAACTCATCTCCAAGCAGTTCTTATTTCTTCTGCTGTAATAGGCAGCTAAGCCAATGATGATGAACTACAGGCTTGATCACATTTGTGTGCTTCCATAACACTTTGGTGTGGCAAACATTCTGCAAGGACAACATACAAACAAATACACATTTAGAAACTAGCTAACTCCTGTGACTCAGCACATCAATAAAACACATAGCTACCGTCTACAACTAATTAAATGGTTGCTAAAACGATAAGAATGAGTCCTCTGTCATGTCTTTCAGATCAAATACAAGATGCTATTTTGTGGCTGGAGGATGCCAGAAAGTGTCACACCGATATGTCATTGTGTTGCCTTTTGGCGCTCATTTATGCACACAAAAGATGTGAAGCCATTGGTGAGTTTTTCTTGTCTGTTGTGTGTACTTCATCATGAACCTGCAAGCTCAGTAATCTTTTGCTACGTCTGCACATTAAACTAAGATATAGACACTAGATAAAAATGCGGATTATTTTACAGAATTACATGTTCTTTACCAGACGTGTTAAATAAGAGTACACTGTCTGATGGATAGAATAGCCCAAAAACTACTGCTGCATTAATAATAATAAAAAAAAAAAAAAAATCGTTGAAAAGGAAAATCTGCTCGACTGCTCAGTAACCTGCTTCTCTGTTGTTCTGATAATTAAATGTGTTAATATTTGTTCCCAAAAGCTTGTAAGCTTTTGGTCCAGTGTACAGCACTTTGAACTTGTGAATTTACATACATGCTAAGTATCAGGAAGCTTAGAGCTTTCACCAGTCAATAAGGTGTATGTTATAAGAGATATCTCATTGTAAAAATCCTAGTTAAAAAAAATTGTAGTTTTAACCTCATACAACTGTTTGACATAAACCTTAGAATACACAATGGGTGCATCCACATGAGCATGAACATGCAGTATGCAGTACTGCACACACCACACACATAGATATTCCCCGCACTGTCGGGGGGTGGGGTTGACTCTGGGAGATCCCAGGGTCAAAAAAAACTGTGCCTAAAAAAAGTGGGGTGGCTCATGTGGCAGCAGCGCACGCTGCCTGAAGTTGGAGTTTGGCCAGTTGGAGGCACACTCTGGCTCCTGGCCGAGCTGCCTGCTGGAGGAATGCTGTGGCTGAACCTCCTGCAGGACCCCAGATAAGGTAAGGCTGCTGGGGCCAGCACAATTGCTGGCCCCAGCTTCCCCTACTCAACTTGGGGCAACATGCCACGCTCCAGAGCATACGTGGCATGGGTATTCCTTGGGGACATATAGCAGCACACTGCTGCTGCTACTTGTCTCCAGGAAAACACACGTTTCCACTCATGGCGACGTACCCCATGAGTTCATCTTAACCAGCTCTTTTGCAGTAAATCTACTATAACTTGTATTCACTAGGTTTTTATGATGAGATATCAGTCTTGGGTCAGTTATCTTATGAAGCAAAGTTTTGGGGACTAATGTTATGAGATTTCATAGATTTCATAGACATCAGGGCTGGAAGGGACCTTGGGAGATCATCAAGTCCAGCCCCCTGCCTAAAGGGCAGGAAGTCAGCTGGGGTCATAGGATCCCAGCAAGATAAGCATCCAATTTACTCTTGAAGGTGTTCAGTGTAGGTGCTTGAACCACCTTCACTGGCAGGCTGTTCCAGACCTTGGGGGCTTGGACAGTAAAGAAATTCTTCCTTATGTCCAGCCTAAAGCAGTCTTGCAGGAGTTTGTGACCGTTCGACCTAGTCATCCCTTGGGGCGCTCTGGTGAACAAACATTCCCCCAGATCCTGGTGGTCACCCCGATAAACTTATAGGTGGCCATCAGATCACCCCTGAGCCTACGCTTTTCCAGGCTAAAGAGTCCCATGTCTCTCACTGAAGGGATCCTGGTTTTCCCTGCTTAAAAAAAAAAAAAAAAAATCAAAAAAAAAAAATCACAAATTCTCTGATTAAAATCTCCAAATCTGCGAATAAAATGAAACATTACTATATATAGGTATTAATTGAACACAATGTCTTATTGATATATTTACAATTTTAAAGCAATTTAGAAGCCTGTTAGTGCCTCAATCACTGTAATAAAATAAATGTGAAATACCTATGCATTTTGGTGTTTGATTTCAGGTTTTTTTATCACGGAAAATCAGAGCTCCCCCTGCCCCCTGACCTTACAAAGCACAAGACCAAGCCTCTCACTCCCAAGCCATAGCTCCCAGCCCTGCTGGTGCCCCTTACTCCACACTCACAGACCCCCAGACCGGCTGGTGCCCCTCACTCCCCAACCACAGCCCCCTGGGCCCTGCTGGTATCCCTCATTCCCCACCCACAGCCCCTTGCCCTCCCAGCCCTGCCAGAGGGGCCCTCAGCTGCCAGGACTATGGGGCCAGGACCCGAGTCCACAGCCCCCTGCTCCAGTGCCCAAACCCCAGCTGCTGCCTGTGGGAGATAGCAGCTGCTGCAGCAAAGCAGAGTGTGGAGCCCAGCTCCCCCTCCTTCCTAGGCAGCACAGCCGACGTGGAGCTCATGTGGGGGCAGGGGCAGGCTTGGGCAGGAAGCGGACCAGCTCCCTGCCATTGTGAGCACTACTGGTGGGGCAGGGAACCCGTGCCCCACAGATCTGTGCATGGGGTGGGGTCAGGTGTGGACTGCTCACAGTGGGCCTAAGCTTCCTGCCCCGCTGCCCTCCCCTGGGCCTCCACAGCCCAGTGGGTAGGACCCAGCATGGCAGGGCAGAGCAAGGCTGGGTGGGGAAGCTCCTTGCTGCTGCAAACCCCACGCTACTCTGGTAATGCGCCCCCTGCCCTCCTCCGCAGCAGAGAGGGACGCAACCTTATGCCACCACCCATGCTGTTGCAGGGTGCACAGGTGACACCTTGCCAGGGCAGCGCGGCGCTTGCAGCAGGAAGGAGCTTCCCCACCTAGCCCCACTCTGACCTGCGGCACCGGGTCCCACCCGCCGGGCTTCAGAGGCCTCAGGGGAAAGGCACCAGGGCAGGAAGCCCAAGCCCACAGTAGGCAGCCTGCACCTGCCCTCACCCCACACACAGATCTGGGGGGCATGGGTCCCTCTGCCCCCAGCTCCCAGGAGTGCACACAGCATTGGGGAGCTGGCCCCCACCCCCCAGCGTCAGCCCTGCACAACCCTCCCCTTCTTACCTATGGGGGGTCTTAGTCCCTCCTCTCCAACCCCACCAGACTTACCTGCAGGAGCTGCTCTCCAGGCTGCCTGGTGGGCATGTTCATGTACATACATGGCATCCCCTGCCTGACTGCCCTCCTCCTGCTCCCCCCAGCCCCTTGCAGGCTGGAACTCTGCCAGCCTGCAGAGAGCTCTTTGCAGTGCAAAATCCACGTTTCTCCACTAAAATGAGAAATCCATATTCTTCCTCGGGTAAAGGGGGAAATCCTCTTTTTTTTCCATGGGAAATGAAAAACCCAGATCCCTGGAGAGCAGGATAGTTTAGCGGTATAAGCATTGGCGATTGATCTAACAAGACTTCTATAGAACCAGGAAACCCCTTAAACCCCCTTATTTTAAATCTTGACCAACTTGACTGTGACATTTACCTTTGCAAATGAAGTAAGTTCCTTGCAAGTTACAGTAAGCAGATATTTTGGATGCAGTCTTAAAACCCATCATAACTGTTGTTTCAGGCATTATACCACATGGCACTTACCAAAGCAAGTATTCTTTTAATTAAAATTCTTTCAACTTTGGTACAGTATGCTGTATATTGGCTGTCTGTCTAGAAACTGCCCTCTGACCTCAGAGGAAGGCTGTATGATTCCTGTATGTACGTATATATTTAATGAACTACTGGGATCTTATCGTACTAATCTGCAAAAATGACAGTTATCCTAAACTCAGCAATTTCACCTGAATTATCAACAGAGATTTCATAGCAGAATGCTATAAACTGTGCTATTTCTACAGCAACATTACATTATAAAATATATTGTGGAACATTTTTGATACTGTATTATAAAGAATTAAACTACATTTATTTAAAAATGGGCAAAATATAATGTATCATGCAGTAAACTAGATGTTTTTAAAATTGGTTGTTTTCACAGTTGTTTCCTGTAATTTCCCATGAGTGGCCAAGTCTATAGGGCACATTAGCAAGATTTTATTCTCCTAATGTTAACTTCAAACAGCAAGATGAGTACAAGCAGTATAGCTTGACATTAGCATCATCACATAATTGTTAAAAAGGAGAGAAATGAAGGAGGAGATAGAGGATATATGAGAGAAATTGGGAAAGAAAGAAGTTATGTAGAGGGAACAAAGTGTGTTTATCAGAAGACTATTGAATAGCAAGAGGAAAAGGAGACATGGTAAAAATGTCTAGATTATAAAATTTCTTCCTTTATTAGATTTATATGCTTCCCTCCTGAGAAAGACTCAGGGTGGATTACAATAAAAGATAAGTTGTAAAAAACAGCTAAAACATTAAAATAGAATAAATATGTAATAAGCAACAAATCCCCTGAACAGTACCCTCAATCCAAAAAACCTACTCAAATAAAGGTCTTACAGTGCTTCCTAGAGATGTCTAGATCTGCTTCTGATGGCCCTCAGAGGGGAGTAATTTCCAGAGCTGAGGAGCAACTAACAGAAACAACTTCTTTCATAGTTTTGCCAAGCAAACTTGTGTACTTTTAGTACTTGCAGGAGGCTGCTTTTGGCTGACTTCAGGTAATATGATGGAATGTAAGGACGAGGTGGTGTGTTAGCTATGTAGGTCCTAGGTCATTTAGGATTTTATAAGTCAAGACCTTTACTATGAAAGCTCTTTTATTGTTCGGGTGATTCCAGGAACTCTGTATCTGTGATATGGTATTTGGTATCTTATACACAAGAGCATTTCACAATACCAGAAAGAGACAAACAGGAGATAAATGAAGTTGTGTGCAAAAAGTTTTTGATCTTAGAAGACCCAACTTTCAAGTCCTGTTAGAGTAATCGGAAATACTGAGTGCACAACACTTCCCAGGATTGCATCTAAATCCCCTACGAGAGGGAAAACCTGAACATTTTAATGTCCTTTTTTTGCAAACTCTTCTATGCATAAATAACCTTGAATTCAGTAGGCCTACCCATCTGCACAGTTATCCATGTGCATAAGTATTTGAAGGATTGGGCCTTTGGTTCATTTGGCAACTTTTGGCAATACAGAAGTTCTTGATGTACTTTAAACATTATTGGTTTGAATATTTGCTTTCAGATCGTGAGGCTGTTTTGGAGCTGGAGAACAAATTCAAGGAAACTCGGAAGAATACAGGGATTAATGCACTGTACTATGCAGGAATGTTTCTATGGCTAATGGGTAAAAATGATAAAGCAGTTGAATACATTGACAGAATGCTGAAAATGTCTAATGGATCTAGAGAGGTAGATATCTTAGATTTTTTACTTATAAGACAAAACAATGGCAGAAGTTCTTGAGATTTAAAAATTAAAATGTGAACATCACATTTCAGTTATATAATAAAATACTAGCCAGCAATACATAAATATGTACTGTATCTAAAGTTGGATTTCCATGCCCTGTTTCATACAAAATCTTTATAGTGCAAACATGGGGTTTTTTGCAAAGAAAAATAATTATGCTGACTTTCTGCAGTAAAAAATGAAACTGGCTATATTCACTGATTTATTATTGTGTCTAATTATATATGCTGTAAAAACTGAGTAAGCAATTTTCACTCTACACGCTTAAGCAAAACAATAGTGTGTATTGTATACTCTTGCTGGTTTGAAAGAAATAGATAAACTGCTTCATTATAGTGCCATGAAAGTGGAACAACTATTTCATAAGTATAACATGGTGGGCTAAAATCTATGCTCCTTTTTGTTGATGCAAGTCAATTGAGGCATACATTTTAAGTAAGATGACATGCCTATTAAACTCTATCAAATATTGCTTATATGGCAAAAGATTCTGCAGCTTGCTCCATTGCTTTAAATAATTTCCAAGCTATTTAGAATTTGTGATCAGCATCCTTTTAATATTTAATTCATTATAACATAAACAACAAGTGAATGTACTTTAAACAAATTAAGTCATTCATTTGCCTGATATGATGTGCCCAAAGTACAGTTTATCTGAATTTTTACAGGGCCTTGTGCTTAAAGGATGGGTGTACTCCACCTCTGACAAACCAAATGCTGTCAAGAAATCTATCAAATACCTAGATGAAGGGACACAAGACACTACTGATATATTTGGGATGATGGGAAAGGTATGACTGTTGATTCTTAAATTTTTCTATAACTCTTTTATACTTTCTTTCTTATATTTCTACTTGTGCCAGACTTTGGCTGACAGGACACAGGACACCTTCCTCTTCCTGTGATCACCCATTGCATTGATTACCCCATATTGTTTTCTGAGAATATAAGACTGTGACAGGATGGGGTCCCCAGGGATGGCCGTGATGCCCTTAGGGCTCCATGATCTGCCAATCTTGCCCAGCGGACACCCTTTTCCTCTCCTGCCACGTCTTGCTGGTAATTGTAATATAGAGAGGCTGCCCTCGATCTTTTTGTCTGGACACAGTCCTGCTGGACCCTGCTGACCCCCATGGGTTCTTGGCCCCTTTCTGGGTCCCGCTCAACATGGATACCTCATGGGATACCCTAAGCCTTATGGGGTAGATGCATGGCTCCAAAACTGCCCCTTTACCACGCCCCAAGCCTTGCAGATAACATTTAGACATTGTCCCTCTGAGGTCTTAGTTTAACTGGGCCTCCAATCATCGCAGGGCTCTCTGCAGCCCTGCCTCTCTCTCTCTGCAGACCCTGGCACTGGGATCCGCTCATCCCCTTTGTCACCACACCCCTGGCACTGAGGTCCACTCACTGTAGTGGGCTCCGAATGAGGCCTCCTTCTCCCCCAGTAGCCTCAGCCCAATCCACCAGTTTATAAACAGCAACTAAAATATGAGCTCCTGGGCTATAACATAATACAAGGAGTTCAAGGTGTGCTCTGTCCCTTTAAAAAAGTCAAACTTCCCCCCAGTACTAAGTACCTTGTAGGCCAAGGTATCTGGTGAGCTCCTGAAGCCCCTTAATCCTACCAGAGGTAGAACAGACAGTTCATCCTCTCTGGTGAGCTTCTTCTAAGAACTCCTTCCCCCTTGGCTGCAGACAGAGAACTCAACCTCTAGTCCTGGCCCTGGGGTTTATATATACCCAGGGCCCTGCCTCTTCTGGTCACCTGACCAGCTGCAGATGCCAGCTAATTCTCTCATTAGCTGGCTGCCATAGCAATTTGCACCTGTGGGGTTTCTATCTGGCTCTTAGGGCCTGCTCCCTAGGCTGTTTCTGTTCTTAAAGGAGCACGCACCTTACTGCCCTGCAACAAAGACCAGTTTTTCAAAGGCCTTTTAGGTGTCTAAATATTCAGTTAAGTACCCAGTGTGATTTTCCAAGGTACCTAGGGAGACAAAGTGCCTAACTCTCCCTGACTTCAGGCTCCTCCCTTGCTAATCCTGACAATGCATGTGGATAGGAGAGGCAACTGTAGGGACTCAGTTGTCAACAGTAGCTACTGGTGAGCCTTGTAATGACTATGTGGAGAAGGCTGAGGGCCTACCTTAACCCCACTCTGCTGTTGACTCCTACTGCTGTAATAACATTTAGTCTGAATCCTTTTCCAGTTCAGTTAATTCAACAGATGATAATTTGCTACCAATTTAATAATAGTTAATTAACACATCAGTAAAATACGCCATTTTTCCTGAAACAGCAGGATAGTTTTCCTTTTTTTTCTCCATAGATAAGATATTTCATGATGCAACAGAATTATTCAGCTGCTCTGGAAGTTGTTAATCAAATAATAGTCACTTACCCCAGTTTCATGCCAGCATTAATCCTAAAGATGAGGCTATATTTAGCTCAGCAAAACTGGGAGCAAACTTTAGAGACTGCACAAAGGTAGGCGTTGATAAAAAATATAAACCAAAGTGTTACTACTTATCTGTTTAATCCTCTTGTGCTTATCACTAGGTTAAACTATGTAGATATAGTCATGGTTTTATCCAAGTTCATTGATTTGGAGCAAGTTTCTGAACTTAAAATATTTTAAATGGTTTTCTTCCAAAGTGTCTAATTTTTTTTTCTAGCATTAAAGAAAATGTCATGAGTGTTGTGTCAACAGTTCGTGCTCCATTTTATGTCAGGTAGTGTAAATTCTCAGATCCTTTAGACAGACGAGGTTCTTTGTGTGAATCTGATGTCTTTTATTAGACCAACTAAAATAATTGAAAACCAATTATTAAGCAAGCTTTCAGGTTCAAAAACCCTTCATCAGGCTAAGGAAGTTTCTGCAGTTAGTGTGTGCTCTTCCTGGATGGAAGGAAAAGTAAAGCAGCCAGAGGCTGGGCTGGTCTGCACACAAGACAGGCAGTCAGTGAAAATGTAGATTGAGGAGTCAATGGGTGAGACAGGCTGGGGTGTGGGGGGGAGAAGAGAGAAGGGGGATGAATAGTGGAGAAGTACCTGGGAAGTTAGCTGTCAGGCAGGTTATAATGTGTCATAAATCCAATGTCTATATTCAGTCTATGATTTTTAGTATCCAGGAGGTTGATGAAGAGGAGTTCATAGGCGCATCTCTGGGAAGTGTTGTGTAAGTTTCCTTTGAGGATTAGGACTGAGAGATTGGAGAGAGAGTGGTTTTCTTGGGAGAAATGTGCCCCCACAGGTCATTGGGTGTTCCTGTCTTTGATAGATGTCCGGTGTGCGTTCATTCTGGTGTGCAGTTGTTGTTTGGTCTCTGCTACATATTTTCCATCAGGGCATTTGGTGCATTGGATGAGATATATTACATTTCTGGACGTGCAGCTGAAAGACCTGAGAATGCTGATGGCTCTGTTGTGGGGTGTAGTGATTGTGGGGGTGGTGGAGATGTGTTGGCAGGTTTTGCATTTCTTGTCATGGTATGGTCTGGGTCCGTTTGGTGTGTTCTGGGCCTGAGGAAGTTTGCTTCTGGTGATGAGATTAGTGAAGTTCAGTGCTTGTTTGAAGGCTAGGATTGGGTGGCTCTGGGAAGTTCTTTTGAAGAATAGGGTCTCTTTCTTGTATGGGTTGCAATTGTTTGAGGATTTTCCATATGGGTTTGAGGGAGGGGTGATATGTCATAACCAGCAGTGTGTGATTTGTGGGGGGGTTTCTTCTGTACTGCACCAGTTCTTTACATGGTATCTGGGTGGTTCTTTCAAATGTGCAATCTCTCTGGAGGAGTGTTCTTGTTGGGTGAAAGCCTTTTTAAGATTGGTGAGGTGGCAATCTCAGGTGTTCTCTTCAGTGCAAATTCAGTGGTATCTGAGGGCTTGGCTGTATATCACAGTTTTTTTGGTGAGTTTAGGGTGATTGCTGGTTTTGTGCAGATATGTATGTTGGTCCATGGGTTTCTTATTTCATCATTCTGGATACTGATCATCATGTCTAAAAAGGAGGTGTTGGTGCTGGAGTATTTTAGAGAAAGTTGGATGGAGGGAGGGTGATTGTCGAATTTCTGATGGAACTAAATCAGAGATTGTAGGTTTTCAGTCCAAATGATGAAGATGTCATCGATATATCTTAAATATAACAAGAGTTTGATGGTGCAGTTCTTGAGGAAGTCTTCTTCCAGGTGGCTTATAAAAAGGTTGGCATACTGTGGGGCCATTTTGGTGCCCATTGCTGTTCCCATCATCTGGAGGAAGTGTTGGTTATTAAAAGTGAAATTGCTGTGTGTGAGGATGAAGTTTACAAGGTCAGTAATATCTTTGGGTCTGTATTCGGAGTTGTAATCTTGTTCCTGTAGATATGTGAGGCAGGCTTGGATGCCATTCTGGTGTGGGATGTTGGTATATAGGCTGGTAATGTCCATGGTGGCTAGGAGGGTGCTGCTGTGAAGGTGGTCTATGTTTTCCGTAGAAAGTCTGTAGTGTCTTGTACAAAACTTGCTCTGTGGGTGATGAGTGGTTTTAGGATTGATTCAATGAAACCTGATATTTCCTCAGTTAGGGTCCCATGGTTGGATGTGATAGGTCTGCCAGGGTTCCCTTGTTTGTGGATTTTAGGGAGCATATAAAAAGTCCCCAGGTTAGGTAGCAGGGGGGCGGGGATCAAGGTCTGTAGTTTTTCTTGTAGTCTTGATGCAAGTGATTTGATGGCATTGTTGGGTTTCTTGGTGAAAAGTGGAGTAGGATCTTCTCGTAGTTCTTTGTAGTAGGTGTCAAAGAGCTGTCCATTGGCTTCCTTTATGTAGTCTTCATGGTTTAGGATGACTGTGGCTCCTCCTTTATCTGCTGGTTTTATTACTGTTTGGTGGTTAGATCTTAGAGATTTTATGGCCTTTTTCTCTGGTAGAGAGAGATTGTTATGGTGGTGTGTGTTGCTGGTTATTTCATTGTTCATTCTTTCCCTGAAGCAGTCAATGTAGCGGTCAAGGTTAGGGTTTTGTCCACTGTGAGGTGTCCAATCTGATGGGTTTTTGGGGGTTTTGGTGTTGATCTTTTCCTGAATGTTGTCAGAGAATGAGTTGTTGTTGGGAGTGGGTTCAGTTTGGTCGTGGAAATATTTCTTGAGGCAGAGGTGTCAGAAGAATTCTTCTAGTTCTCCACACTGAAGTATTTTATTAGGGTATTTTGCTGGACAGAAATTTAGCCCTTTAGAAAGGACAGATTTTCAGTTTTGGTAAACGTGTGTGTGGAGAGATTGATAATATTTGTGGGTTGGTTGTTGCTTTCAGTTTTATCAAGTCTGAGGTTGGAATGTTGTAAGGTGTTGGTGTTGTTCCTCTGATGGTTGTTTTGTGACTGGGGAACTTGTTATGTAGGATGAATGTTGTAGAAAGGTTTTCGTAGTCTCTTTGAATCCATTGTATATTATTAGGGAAGATGATTGGATTTCTGTCTTTTGAGTTGTTGTAGTATGTGGTGATTTGCTTCCTGAGTTGGTCTCTTTTGTAGTAGATTAGGTGAAACAGATGATTTCTAATTTCCTCTGAAGTTCTGCATAGCTGTGAAGCATATTTGGAGTTGTGTGTAGTAGTCAGAGGATTGTAGATGTTTAGTCCTCAGGGAATGAAGTTGTGTTTCTTGCAAAGGCTTAGAAAATATTTGTCACTGTTGAGTTTGGCTTCTTTCTTTTTCATGTTGTAGTTTCCTTTAGAGTCACTTTCTCTCCTACCATTACACCTTGTTTTCAACAAATGGAAGTCCGTCTTGTCTTTCTGTCAGTAGCTAGTCTTTACAGTGTGAGAGAAGATGCAGACTCTTAAAAGATTAAATTTATCTTAACTTTAATCTGTTTTGCTTTGTAAAGTTTTATGCAACTGACATATAATTATCATTTAAGAATCCTGAGCAAAGATGAGACCAATATAGATGGACTTCAAGCTGTTATTGTAAATGAGCTTTCAAGGACTGGAAATTATGATGAGGTAAGTATTATCATAGAATCACTAGTATGTTAGACTTCCTGTTGAGGCCATGACCTTTTGTGATACCGAAAAACCTCATTCCACTCTATCCAGAGGAGTGGTATAAGAATGATCTTATAGATTTCATAGATTTCATAGACATTAGGGCTGGAAGGGACCTCGGGAGATCATCGAGTCCAGCCCCCTGCCCAAAGGGCAGGAAGTCAGCCGGGTCATAGGATCCCAGCAAGATAAGCATCCAATTTGCTTTTGAAGGTGTTCAATGTAGGTGCTTGAACCACCTCCGGTGGCAGACTGTTCCAGACCTTGGGGGCTCGGACAGTAAAGAAATTCTTCCTTATGTCCAGCCTGAACCAGTCTTGCAGGAGTTTGTGACCGTTCGACCTCATCATCCCTTGGGGCGCTCTGGTGAACAGACGTTCCCCCAGATCCCGGTGGTCACCCCTGATAAACTTATAGGTGGCCATCAGATCACCCCGGAGCCTACGCTTTTCCAGGCTAAAGAGTCCCATGGCTCTCAGCCTGTCATCGTAAGGTCTGTTTTCCTGACCTCTGATCATGCGCGTGGCTCTCCTCTGGACTCTCTCAAGCTTCTCCACATCCTTTTTGAATTGTGGAGCCCAAAACTGGACGCAGTACTCCAGCTGCGGCCTCACCGAGGCCGAGTACAAGCGGAGAATGACGTCCCGGGATTTGCTCGAGAAGCATCTATGGATGCACGCCAGCATTTTGGTCGCTTTACTAGCCGCAGCATCGGATTATCACAGAACACATTCCAGTACTTGAATACAAAACCTTCCTCTTTTATCATCAGGATATATTTCAATTGATCTCCAGTGTTACTATTTTTTTTTCATGTACATTTGGTATGGGTGTGTAGGCTGAGAAATTCACCTGCATGAACCCCAACTTCAGCACTACCTCCAGATTTCTGAAGTGCCTTGGATGATCTAAATAAGCAGCCCCAACCTGTTTAGCAGACATGCCACAATTTAGTCCCACATTCCTTTCCCAATGCGATTCCAATTCCCTTCCCCTGCCTAATCAGCTGCTCTGTTTTCTGCTCCCAGCCCTCCCAGCATAATCTACCCCTCTGCTTTCTGCTTGCTCCCCTTTTGCTCCCTGCCCAATTTGCTGCTTTGGTTTCTGCTCCCTGCCCTATCTGCCACTGTGCTGCCTGTCCCTTTCCTGATTTGCCACATGACATGCACAGAAGCTGCCTGTACCAGCTGTGGCATTCGGGCCACAGGTCAGCCACTCCTGATTAAATGATATCCTAGATGTTCTTTCCACGAGTTTCAGTGATTCTAAGAGTAGTGAAATGACATGTCCTTGTCTAGAACAGCAGTGGGCAATTATTTTGGCTGGAGGGCCCCTTAACAAGTTTTGGTGAGCTGTTACATAAATCTTTCAAAAGATACCATTTTAACAAATTATAGATAAGAAATTAACCATATACTAAAAATTGAACATCTATTGTAACATATGTTAATTTTATTTAAAAAATCATTTTGTCATGGTTTGTGTGTTTCTGAGTACTGTATGTAACAGCGCGGAGTCCTAGGGGTGGCCGTGATCTCCCCTAGTGCCCCCTGCTGTGCCAAGGTGGTGTTACAGCACCCTCACATCTTGCCCACCACGTCTTTGATGTCAACCATGTATAAGGGAGGCTGCCTTTTGTCCCCTCTGACACGGTGCTCTGGTGTTTCTTGGTCCCTGTTCTATTTTGGGTGACTCAGTGCACCCAAGCCTTATGGGCTATGCATGGCTCCAGCCACCCCTGTACCACGCCCCAAGCCTCGCAGATGTACCAGACGTTATTTGGTTGATTTCACTCTCCGCACCCCGCTGGCGCTCTCTGGCTTGTCCCGCAGCCTGCGCCCCACTGGCACTCTCTGGCTTGTCCCGCAGCCTGCGCCCCACTGGCACTCTCTGGCTTGTCCCGCATCCTGTGCCCCACTGGCACTCTCTGGCTTGTCCCCTTTTTTTCTGGGGCTTCTCATGCTGCCCCCTCGTTGGGGCTGCCGCCACCTTGGGGCTGAGGTGGCCATAGCCATGCCTGGCCCCAAATCTCCTCCTCAGGGTCTCGAACCCCCTGCAGGGCTCAGGCGGCCTCAGCCTTACCTGACCTCTGATTCTTTGCTCCCCTTTTCAGGGCTGGAGTCAGTGCACCCCTGAATGCTGCACCTTCTCTGGTGCTGGAGTCCCCACGCTACTGTGGAGCCCCTATGAGGCCTCCAGTCTTACAACAACAAAAACAATAACACAAGCCCCTGGGCTATAGTACAAAGCCAAACCGCTCGGCTAACCGCCTTTGAGTCGCCCTCCGCGTGTGCTCCATCCTTCGTTAGTACAAGCAACTGTTCGCATTCAGGCCTTTCTCTCTTGCTTAGTCAGGCAGTACTCCTTCTTCTTGGCTGCCAGCTTACAGAGACTCTCGCAGCCTCCAGTCTGTGTTTTATAGTAGTCAGCCCTGCCCCTTCCGGTCAGCTGACTCACCAGGTTTGGGCCCTTAGCTCCTCTTGGTTCCCCCTAGCAACCAGCACCTGAGCCCATACTGCTGCTTTTCAAGTAGCAGGCACCTTAGTGCCCCGCTATACTGTATATAGAGGTGATTGCATAATAGCTGAAAATAAAGTCTTAGTTTTGTATAGTCTATGAGGAGGGGTTTAGGAGGTGGTGTGGGTGTGGAGAGGGTGTGTGGGAGAGTGAGTATGTGGGGGTGTGTGTGGAGGGGTGCGCATCTGTGTAGGGGCTGCCTACATGCCAGGTCTTTGGAGCCAGCCAGGGGGGTGAGAAGGAGGGAGCGGGGGTGCATGCAGCAATTCTCAGCCAGGTGGTATGGTGCAGATACAGTCTGCCCCCCCACATCTAGTCCATTGGCTGCCCCATGGCACTCCGCATGGGGCCAAGCCCTGCCTGCTTCTGCCTGGGGTAGCCTGCACCCACCCCATATCAACCAGAAAGCACCGCCCTAGCCCTAGTTCTGGCCAGTGTGTGCAACTTCCCAGCAAGGCTGCTGCTGCAGCCACTCAGGTACTGCAGGGCTCCCCCTTGTCTCCAGTGGCTCCTCCTTCTCTTACTGCCCCTGCTGTGCCACTTCAAGCAGCAGATAGTACAAGAAAGGGAAGTGGCCATGGGGACATGTGTTGGGTACCACATGCCCAGCCAGGTGGAGGGAAGCTGCACCTGAGCAGCTCCTGGCCCAGTGCAAGGGACTTCAGCTCCAGTTCCTGGCCACCTTCCACTCACTCAGCAACCTGGTGCGATAGTCAGCCACCTGTGGGCAGCTGAGTGGGTGGAAGGTAGCCTGTAGCTGGACCCCTGTGTGCTGGGGCAGGAGCCACCCGGCTGCAGCTACCCCACACCTGGCTAGGTGGGTGGTGCCTCTCATGTGTCCCATGGCCACCGCCACTGCCTCCTACCACTACCTACTGCCCAGAGAAGTGCAGCAGGGGCAGGAAGAGAAGGAACCGCTGGAGGCAGAGGCAGCTGGGCAGTACTTGGGTGGCTGTAGCCATACTGGGAGCATCTCTGCTAGGAAGTTGTGCATGCTGGCCAGGGCTGAGGCTGTCAGCAGGAGTATGGTATGGGCTGCTCTGGGTGGAAGCCAGTAGGACTTGGCCCCATTCAGAGTGCTGGGGGGGCAGTCACAGGCCAGATATAGTCAATTGGCAGGCACCTACCCATAGGCCAGATCCAGTCAGTTGATGGGTTGGATCTGCCCCACCCACCCCAGTCTAGAAGCTACACAAGCCAGTAATAGCCTAAACTACTGCCAGCATGTTATTAATATATATTGCAAATACCAATGCTGATTTACATAGCTAAGTAATTTTTACAGCTAATGTGGAATTCATCCAGTAGTACCGTGGTGATAAAAGGTCCTAAGGGTAAGGAAATATTTATAATTCTGTTGCACAGCATGTCAAGCATGATTCCACATTTAAAATTACATAGCATTGTACAGGCCATCACAGAGAAAGAGTTCATGAGAAAAGGCCAGTGGATCCGTGACTATGAAGTCCATGTGGTTGGGTAGCAGTGACTGAGAGATTGTGCAGCTGGCCTGTATTCTTGCTAATTAGATCATAAGAGTCTGTATCACATCCCCAAACTAACTTAGTTCCTTGTACTTGGACTTTGTTTGGCAACCATGAATTTTACCCCCATGAATAAATAGTATTCAGTTGAGTGTTGTGTAAGAAACAATGGTATCGGAACTAGTGTGTATCATTTTGAAATAAGTAGTATATTAAATTTGTTCTGCAGGCATCATCTCAGCTTGGAAAGCTGATTCATTCTTTGGAAACTAATGAACCTCAAAATACAGACCTTCACTTTCAGAAAATCTGTGTGGTCAGTAGATTGGTAAGCATATTGTGTAAGAACTGATGAAAGTTATGGGTGTGATCCAATTTGATTTCAGAAGTACTTACATTTAGATATCTCAGTGACTAAAATCTGGGCACTAAGCCAGGAGAACGATCAAAATTGACTGACCATAGGCAACCGAATATTATCTACAGTCAACAAGGAAAGCTGGAAAATAGCCTAGGAAGTTCAGAGGCACCTAAAGTAGCCAGAGGGCAATGCTAAGCAGAGGGGTATGTTTGAACTTCCTGTCCCTCTCAGGAGCTCAGTCACCTGCATTCTCCTTGAATCCATTCTGCCTAGTCCTCTTTCTGATGTAGGCACCTACCACAGCCATTCAACTTTGAATTCAGAATATTTACAGCTGCTCATGCTGGGCCATTGGGAAACCAGTAATGTAAAAATTAAGGTGGCCAAAAGCACAGGAAACGAGGGGCAATCCCTTTATAATTTAGTGTTCATGACACTCTCAGAAGCACTGGGCAGAGTCCTCAGTTTCAGTTCCTTCTGGTAGGGTTATTTTCTGTTTTTTAACAAACAGCTATCTAATGCAGGGGTGGGCAAAATATGGCCTGCAGGCCCGATCTGACACACCAAGGGATTTTATCTGACCCGGTGCTCTTTCCTGCCAAGGCAGGGGGTCGGACTAGATGATCTACCTAGGTCCCTTCCGACTCTAGCTACTATGAAACTATGACCCACAGCATGCCCTTTGGCCCCGTCTGGCCCAGACATGGGAGACAGCATGGGCTGTGGTTTGTGCAGCTGGTCCCACTATCCCCAGGTATGTGGTGGGGCAAGGGTGGCACAGCAGTCGGACTCCACTTTCTGGCAGCTTTTGCATCAGCTCCTGGCTGCTGCTGATAGTGTCACCATCACTGCCAGACCTGGCCCACTGCCCAGGCACCCTGGCCTGTCTGCTTCACACCTACCAGATAGCATCAATTGCCACCAGCTTGCCAGGCCAGCTCAGCACTCCCCTTCTCCACACCCCACTCCCTCCCAGCCCGCAACAGCTTACCGAAATTCCAAAAGTGGCCCCCCAGCCAAAATAATCACCCATCCCTGATCTAATGTAAAATGCATAAATAGCTCTGGCAGCAGAGACTGACATAGTTCTGGCAGGAGGTGCACTGACATGCTGGTGTGGTCAGAGAGCTCACTGCACATGCATCACACAACCAGAGTGGGGTGCAACCATGCCACCACCACAACCCCATGGGTCCTCACCTGTATATATAAATGTGAAATTAATGTTTCTTTTCTGTATACTGCTTTGCTTAGTAATCTATCCATTGTGAATTTTGTTGCTTTCAGTGTGGCAAAAATCAACGTATCTTACAGAAAATATATCGATTCGTTGAACATTCAGCTATGAAATTAATAATGCCAGAGGCTGATTTTGCCAATGAGCTGGGATATCAACTGATCCTTCAAGGGAAATGGAAAGATGCTTCTGTGTGGTATGGAAAATCTATACAGCTGGATGAAAGCAGTGTAGATGCATTAACAGGTGCATTTTCTGTTCTTTTTTTTTAAGATAAGTGAAAATTTTAAGCACTTAGGGGGTTGCCTATCTCTGTTCTAGCAGTTTCCAAACATAAAAAACTGCTAGAACAGAGATAGGCAAACCCAAACACATGCCAATTAGTGGCATGCAGAGACATTTTCCTGGCATTTTCATTGGCATGCCAGGAGATGTGTGAGGAAATGGTTTAAAAAAAAAAAAAGATTTTTAAGGTGCTACTCCAGGCTCTCTAGATCAGCCACAGGTCCCAGCATCGTGGTAAACACCAAGGGTGAAGTCACGAGAACACATGCAAGGATGCATCTGCATTCTGCTGCCTTGTCCCCAGGCTGTGCTCTCCAGCATCACACAGCCCATGAGAGCCAGAATACACCCCCTTCCCACCATGGGACTGGGCCACACACCCTCCCTTCACATCTAGATCAGGGCCGGGCCATGCCCCCTTCCCGTCCCCTCTTTCCCACCGCATGTAGGAGTGGTTGGGGCTGGGCTATGCTTCTACACCTCCTCTGGGTTGGGCCACAGCCTCTTCTTCCCTCTTGCTCCCTGTGGAGCCAGGTTGGGGCTGGGCCACTCCCTTCCCCCCAGGGCCAGGTTGGGACTGGCCACACCCCCTTTCCTACACAGGTCCAACCCATGCCCCTTCCCCTGCAGGGCTGGCTTGAGGCCAGGCTGTTCCCTACACTCCTCTGTCTGGCCAAATGGTGCCCACCATGCCTGCCCCGGGTGCTGGATGAAGATCACCAGCCAAATCCAGCCCAATGGCAGATGGGGTACTGTCCATTTGACCCTCAGGAAGAAAAGGTTAAGCACCACTGGATTAGAGGACTGAGAACATGTAGGATAAACGCATGCCCCCAACCAACATTGCTAATCAACAGAATCTAAGATCATGCTTAATTGGATATATGTGAATAAAACAGCTTAAACTATCATATTAACTATAAAGTAAGTAGTGATTGAGCCTACATTTATTTTTTGTTGTCTTTGCACTTTATGCATGACTGTATTAGTTTCATTGAATTACAGGAATTATTTGGTGCCAGGTTTTGGAAGGGAAGTTTGAAGAAGCAGAGCACCAGCTGGAATTTCTGAAAGAAATTCAGAAGTCTATTGAAAGAACTGCAGTAAGATATATAAATGCGATTTCTTATTTTAATTATTTGTGTTTTTCATTTCTACACACTTCAAGCAGATTGAACATCACTATTATTAAAAATACTGGAGCAGTTCTGCTCACCTATGTTGATATCAAATCAGTGAATTCATTGACTTCAAAATCATTCCCCCAAACTCTTTAAAAATAGATTAATTGAATCTTCATAGCCAAACATCCTCAAAATCTTCCCCACCATATCATTTTTCTGAAGTAAAACAGGAAAATCTTCTGTATCTTAAAGGATCCTCTGGAGTTTACTGAATCTTGACTCTGGCAGACTGAAGTAAGAAAAAAAATTCCAGAGTCAAGGACCACTAATGGAAACTACTCCAAATTCCTCCAATTTAACCAGGGGTTTATTAGTACCAACCTAGTCTTAAGCAATTAATATCCAGAAATTACACAAATACATTTATAAAATTGGACTTGCTGCTTAACAAGAGGACCACATTCTGCTCTAGCTACCGTTTCTGAATAGTTTGGAGGTAAAATCTCACGATTGTACAGGTCACTGATCACATTGGGTCTAGCAAATTACTTAAGTGCTTTTAACTTCTGATTTAGCAGTGTTTTACACTTTATTTTTATTTTCAGAAGCGCCAATGTTTATGCAGGTTATGGGGGAAGTGAAGAATTGGGCCACATATAGACGAGTGCTGAGAGAGATCCATATACGAAACATATAATTTGATATTCACAAGACATAAGTGGCATACAGCTACCTTCAGATGATCACTGTACTAGCACTGAAATCTGGAGCTGTGTGCAGTCTTCAGGCAGAATTTCACCCAGTTTGCTCACCCTAAATTCTAAAATATAGAATTATCCCTCTTACAGGTCCTAATTTATCTTCAGGCAGTTATTGCTTCAAAGAAAAACAAGAATGAACAGGTTGCCATTGCTCTTTTGAATGAAGCTGCAGAACTTCATTTTTCTGCCTTGCACGGCCTTCCTTTGAGTATGGAATATTATGAAAAATTAAATCCCATGTTTTTGATTGAAATTGTAAAGGAGTATTTGGTCTTCTGTCCCAAACAGGTAGGGAATATTTTAGATTAAATATTTAGTGTTCATTTCTTCCTGCTTTATATTTAATACTGGTGTTGTCAGTTACAAATCTAAATATTAAATCTCTCCATATTACATTTCTCTTGCATAACTTCTCTTGCTTTTACTGGGGTGCATATGTAGAAACAGAGGGGGGTTAGACACTAATTGATTTTCCTTTTGAAAGTGTGGGCTGTATAATACAGTTCTGGAAATAAGTAATAAGGACATTTTATTCTTAATTTTTCATAGCCTCGGTCACCTGGTCAAATTATATCTCCTATTCTTAAGCAAGCATCTATAATTTTGAATTCAGTGGTTAAAGCTGTCCCTGGCATGATGGAGCCTCTCTATCTAATGGCTCAAGTTAAATATTTATCAGGTAAGTCAGGGTCATACTCTCAAATACAATGAAAAAGGAAATTCTAATGAATTAACAGTATAAACACTTTCAGAAATTCAGATTCAACAGTTATTTCTTTTTGAAATTAAGATTTCATATTGCTCTTTTAAAAATAATTGTTAATTGTTGGTTTTCTTTATGTCCTTCAGTTTATTCAATGAAATTGCATTAAACCAACAATTTTAAAACATAGATTTTTTTACATTTGTTTATGCAAGTGTTGGTTTTCAAGACACAAATAGCAAATTGTTTAGAAAACTATATCTTTGAAACTAGCCATGGGCCAATGATGAAACTGGCAGGGAAGAAACACAGTGATGGAGAATATTAACATTATTGGGATCAAACTAGTCATTGTTACTTCTCAAAACAGAAAAGAAACTTTTGGATCTAGTAAAAAGATTGCTGCTTCATTCTCAACTAGATGCCCATTGATCCTGTTGGCACAGGTCCCAGATAAGAATTGTGTCCTCCAGTAGCTCCATTACACAGATGTTTTTCAGAACTTTCAAGAATCAGTGGGCCAAGTGTCACAGTTGCTTCAAATCAGTGAGCTTGCACACAGACTAGCTGACATCACGCATCACTGCAGCCCAAGCTATGAGGCTATCATGGATTCCGACAAAACAGTTTGGGAGATGCTGGCTACTTTTCCTTCAACTGCTAAAAGGATGGGCAAAAATGATCATCTAAAGGGGCAAAGTATTTGTATCCCTACCATGTATCATCTTCCCTTGGTGGTGACTACTGCTCATGAGCAAGCTGAGGTCAACCCCAAAAGAAACCTAATATTTTGGACTTAATCAGAAGAAAGTCATTCTTCTACTAAGAAAGTCACTCTTCTATTAAGTTCCTGTTTAGCATAGTGAAGTATCAAGCTCTCCTCACCAGATATGCCTTCCACATCTGCAAATGTGTCCTATTCAAAATGGGAAAAACCTCCCATCCTTAGTTGAGGGGCAGTTGGTCACTTAGACTTGCCTAGAAACAGTCTTGAATGTCATCAACACTGCCTCAGGATCCATGGCTACAGCAGTGATATGCAAATTTTCCTGGTTATGAGGTTTGGCTTTCCGAAAGGAGTCTGGAGTCCAGAATGTGTTAAGACCTTCTGTTTGAGAGCTGAGAACTGTTCAGCATAAGAACTGACAGAACTACCTTACACTTCCTCAGATTTTATTAACCAGTTCCAAAGAGAAAGCTAAAATAGCAGGAGTATCTCAGGCATAGACAGTTCAGTGCCTTCAGTTGCTATCTTAAGTTCAAGATGGTAATCGTAGTAGCTATCATACCATTTCAGCAGGAAGGGGGCTAGTTTGCCCCCCTTGATTAGAAGATGCATATTTCCTTAAGTCCACAAGGAAAACCTTATGAAGAATGTCTTCTTGTATTTGGAAGCTTGTCTAACTCTATCCAAACTATGCCGTTGGTCCAATAAAAGATATCATCCAAAGAAATCCCTGCCTGTTGCTTATGCTTATGCCTACTTTTATGACAGGGCATGCCAGACTTCATTTGAGATGTATGCAGTTCTGGTTGCAAACTATATATAGCCTGGGAAAACATCCAATAAGCAAGAGAGAAGATCCCCCACCTAGTCCAGTTTTGCCTCTTTTGGTGTAAAGACCCCTGGCACTTGTTGCTTTCACTCAGCAATCTCAAGATTCCTTAATGAGAAAACATAATAGTCACTGTTTTGAGCCCATGGCAACATGTTCTCTGTTTTGCCTTTCCAAGGGAATAACTTACTTGACAATTTGGTAAGAAAGATAGGTGAGATCCAAACCATCATCCTGCCTATACAGTCTTTTACCCAGACAAGTTGTCATAAAGATTAATTCAAAGTTTTGCCAGAAGTGGCTACTGCTTTCCACCTTTAGCCAGAAAAAAACATGTTCTTTTCCAAGCCTCGTGCCTTCTGAACTTAAATATCCTTGCCCTTTCTTAGGGCTATTTATCTGCCTGTGATAATTTTAATTTCCCCTGTGAAATGCCAAGATCCCAGTATGTATGCACGAATGTCATGGCAGCCACTGTAGGGATGCATATATAGGCAATCACTGCAAGGGAAAAAGAGAAGTTACCAGGAATTGAAGTTTTTCAAGATGTATTGTCCATACACACATCTTCATCCCACCCTTTGTTTGAATTACAAGCAATATCTAAAACCGAAGAACAGAAACTACACCATCTTTTCTTCCCTTAGTATGGGGCAAAAGAAAAAGAAGAGCTTTAAGTGTGCTTTACATATACTAATAAAGGCTAAAGTCTTCAATCAAGAGCCTTGGGCATTTTTGCAATTCACTTGTTGTGAAGTTGTGAAGGACTCTAATTTTTAGCAATTAACTTCTCTTTTCTTTGGATGAGAGGGCTTGTCTGACTGATGACCCCCTACCAATCTGAGAACAAAACAGAGGAGGGAAGTACTTGCCATGTCTGTATATTCAGTAAAAACTACAATCAGAATGCTGAAGAGTCCTACAGAATACATCTGACAAGGTGACACTTTGAACATTTTCTGTACATCACATTGTTTTTATTTTAATCTGTCATTCTTAGGAGTTACATACTTTTTAGGTTTATAGGCTGTGGCCTTTTCACATACCAAACACTGACAGCATCACAACACATATGTCTACATTACTAGAATATTTGTGTTGCTTATTTGAGACTGTCCTTAAGATATGCAAGTCAAGGACAATTAAAATGGTCATTTGTTTTGCAGGAGAATTAGAAAATGCACAAGGTACACTGCAGCGCTGTCTGGATTTAGATCCTACCTCAGCAGACGTCCATCTTCTAATGGCCCAGATCTATCTATCTCACGGAAACTTTAAAGAATGTTCATATTCACTGGAGGTGGGGGTTAGTCACAATTTTCAGGTGAGAACTATTAATGAATAAAAAAAACATTATATTGAAAGTACTTGTTCACAATATACAATCACGATGTCTGTTAATCGCGTATGTTACACAAAACATTCCCTTAGTTTCAGATCCAGAATTGGTTCCGTAGGCACCTACTCAGGATTTAGGCAGAATTTAGGTATTTAATCCCAGAAAGTAATCAGGATAAACCCTGTTCCAGCAAGCATAAATCACATTTTGGTGCCTGTTTTCATTAGATCCTCCATTTTTCACTATGGAGTAATCTAAGCACCTAGATTTAAGCTTTTGTCTATGCTCAGAAGCAGTCCCGTTTGATCACTACCTCCTGTCTGATATTGTGTTCCAGATTAGCGTTTAGGAGGCACCTAACCTCTGCCTTCATCCCTGCTATTACAGGTAGATCTAACATTTTAGGCATATCTAACTCATACTGACAGCAGTGATTTCAGGTGCCTGTTGTGCATTGCTCTAGCCTTTCTTCAACAAAAGGGATGGATGGTTCCCTACCCAGCCTATTCTGTAGCCATGGCAAGTGAGATATGGGTTTGACTCTGTGGAGCCCCAAGTGAGGGGGTAGAGACATGGAACCCCAGTGAAGGGGTGAAAAACCAGAGGGCTGAGAGCCCAATATGTTTATATAGAGCGAGCACAATGACATGCTGCTCCAGGAAGGGAGTGAGAGTCCCCATGAGACCCTGAAACACCAGCTGTGGTGTGAGTCACCCCAGCTCCCACAACCTGGGAGTTATCCCTAGTAGGGGTCAGAAGGCAGACCCAAGAGAGTGAAGGGGCTAGTGGCAGAGGCCAGAGGTAGAATACCCTCGACCGGTCAGTGCTGGGGCCAGAACAAGAAAAGTCAAAAGGGCCAGGGGCCCACTGTGAAGAGTGTCCAGAGCTGAGGGCCTGGGGTCCCGACTGGCCTTGGCCAGGGCCTGCGTGGCCAAAGGTCCCAGGGGGATGACACCCAAGAAGGGAAATGGTTTCAGGGAGCCAGACAGCCCAAATGAAAGTGGGCCTGAATGGAGGGATCACAGAGGGGTCCTGATTGGAGGATTCTGGGTCCCAGTGTGGGGCTGGTGAGATCAACAGCTGGATGCAATCTGCAAGGCATGGGCTGCAGTGTAGGGAAGGTACGGAGCTGCAGATAGCCCGCTCTGGCATTGGGGCAAGAATGGGCAGCTTCCCACCATAATTAACATCTTAATTAATTAAGAACAAGGTGTGGCAAGTGAGTCAGGTGGGTGGCGTGCCCAAAGGCAAGTGAGAAACCTAGCACTGTGGCTAGGCAGGAAGCCCCAATTTGCCACACACTCCCTTCCCAAAGAGGATCTTGAACCTAAGTCTTATTTCCTGGGCAAGTGGTCTGACCACCAAACTAGTGTAGAAACAGTGGATATTGCTGCTGCTGCTGCTGCTACCAGTCAGTTAGTTTTCTACCCTGTGAGTTGGGTATTCTAGATTTCAAATGAATGCCAGCACTTAATGTGCAGCTTAACAGGCTTAACTAAACTCTGGAATGGAGTGGGAATTCATATAAGCCCCTTTGTATAGTGTTCTCTGTTGTGGTGTTTGGGTAGCCTCTTGCTTACTGTCACTTTTGGTGTTTATGCTGCTGGGGTCTGGGTTCTTTAAAAGGTGTACGTTCGAATCACATTGGGGTCACCAGTGGAATTTTGAGGCATGGGGCTGTTTGGATGGGACTTTGCTTATTGTCACTTTCCGTATTTAGGTTGCTGGGATTTGTGTGCTTTAAGAAGCTGTTGTCTTCAAGCATCCTCCTGAAGCCTGGGATGCAATTCACTAAGAGCAATTTACGTTTATATTCAGTGGAGAAAGCTTAGAGATTTATTTTCACTTGGACAGTACACCCACCTTGTGAAACTTGCCCATGACAAGTAGCAACACAGTTCATCAATTATGCTCCCTTAGGATGCTATGAAAAACAAAGATCGCAGCTCCTGTATTTATACCCAAAGTGCCCTAGTCTTGTGCCAGTGTTTATTAATCTTTTTCTTGTGATGTCCATTTCTGCTTGCCTGTTTTGTCATGTTCACACATATGCACCTAAGGTTCTTTTTATTTTTGCCTTAATTTATTTTTGCCTGCTTCTTCCTTCTCAGAATAGATTCTATCTTATTAATGGGTTCTTACTTTTTACACTACTTCTCAAATCATTTAGCTACTGTCTTCTTTGGATCTCCTCCTTTGCTCATTAGTGTGCTTTTATTTGTTACCTTTCTTATGCAGGTTTCCCTTGCCAACCACAGTTTTGCCAACCACAGTTTTGTGTATCCACACTTAATATTCTATATACCATTTTGGCTACCATGATATACAGTTCTGAGTAATCATGGTTTTCTGTGGCTGCCCATCAGCCCACCACCTGCCATTTTCCCATAAGCCTTTTGTCTTACCAACCACGGTTTTGCCAACCATGGGAACTTTCAGGAACCTAATCCCAGTGGTTGGCGAGGGAAACCTGTAAAACCATTCAGTGGCCAGTGAAGCCTGCTCTTCCCAAGCACCTTTTCAGAGCCTTAGCTTAACTATAGCTTAGCTTACATTTCCTATGTAATAGTCCTAGACAACTTCCAGCTCACAAAATCTGTTTTCAGAAGCATCTAAGCCTCACCATTGACTATATTCCAGGGATTCCAGGCACGTGCACCTGGTCATTTGGGATTATGGTTCTTGGGCAAAACAATTAAGTGCAGAAGTCTCTTTTACCAAATTGGATCTGGCCTTTTTGCAGTACAGTCAAGTCATTTACATGCAGCAGAAGTGAAAATGCATAAAAACCGATACTGGCACTAGGCACCGACACACACAGATACATCTTCTTCCTGTTTTTTTACTTTTGCATGTATATTTATGATTTCATAGATTTCATAGACATTAGGGCTGGAAGGGACCTCGGGAGATCATCGAGTCCAGCTCCCTGCCCAAAGGGCAGGAAGTCAGCTGGGGTCATAGGATCCCAGCAAGATAAGCATCCAATTTACTCTTGAAGGTGTTCAGTGTAGGTGCTTGAACCACCTCCGCTGGCAGACTGTTCCAGACCTTGGGGGCTCGGACAGTAAAGAAATTCTTCCTTATGTCCAGCCTGAAACGGTCTTGCAGGAGTTTGTGACCGTTCGACCTCATCATCCCTTGGGGCGCTCTGGTGAACAGACATTCCCCCAGATCCTGGTGGTCACCCCTGATAAACTTATAGGTGGCCATCAGATCACCCCTGAGCCTGCGCTTTTCCAGGCGAAAGAGTCCCATGGCTCTCAGCCTGTCATCGTAAGATCTGTTTTCCTGACCTTGGATCATACGCGTGGCTCTCCTCTGGACTCTCTCAAGCTTCTCCACATCCTTTTTGAATTGTGGAGCCCAAAACTGGACGCAGTACTCCAGCTGCGGCCTCCCCAAGGCCGAGTACAAGGGGAGAATGACGTCCCGGGATTTGCTCGAGAAGCATCTATGGATGCAAGCCAGCATTTTGGTTGCTTTACTAGCCGCAGCATCGCATTGCAGGCTCATGTTCATCTTGTGGTCAATGATGACCCCCAAGTCTCTTTCTTCTGTAGTGCTAACCAACGTAGCACTGCCGAGCCTATAAGGGTGCTGCAGGTTTTTCCTCCCAAGGTGGGGAACCTTGCATTTATCGGTGTTAAACACCATGAGGTTCTCATCCGCCCATTTGCTGAGCTTGTCCAGGTCAGCCTGGATCACCCACCTGTCCTCTGGCATGGATGCTTTGCCACAAAGTTTGGTGTCATTGGCGAACTTGGCCAGTCCACTCCTGACTCCAATGTCCACATCATTAATGAAGATGTTGAACAGGATGGGTCCCAGGACAGAGCCTTGAGGGACCCCACTGGTCACAGGGCACCATGATGAGTGACTGCCATCAATCACAACCCTCTGGGTCCGACCACGAAGCCAATTTCCCAGCCAGCGGATCGTGGTGGAGCCAAGGCCACAACTGGGCAGTTTGGCCAAGAGGTGATCATGGGATACCAGATCAAAAGCTTTTTTGAAGTCAAGATATATGACATCAATCTCTTCTCCCTTGTCCAGGTGATAGGTCACCTGGTCATAGAAGGAAATGAGATTGGTCAAACAAGACCTACCCGCAACAAACCCGTGCTGGCTGTCCCTTAGGATGTTAGCCTGGGCCAGTCCCTCAAGGATGGCCTCCTTGATAAACTTTTCTAAGATCTTCCCCAGGATAGAAGTCGGGCTAATGGACCTGTAGTTAGCCGGATCCACTCTCCTCCCTTTCTTGAAGATCGGCACCACATTGGCCTTCTTCCAGTCTTCGGGCACTACACCAGAGCGCCAGGAGTTTTCAAAGATCCGTGCCAGGGGCTGGGCTATGACGCTCGCCAGCTCCTTGAGTACCCTGGGGTGCAGGTTGTCAGGGCCAGCTGACTTGAAGGTATCCAGCTTCTCAAGGTGTTCCTTCACGAGGTCAGCATTGTTGGAGGGTAGGGGATCCCCCTCACCCAGATTTCCCTGTCCCATAGTAGGCATGGGCATCCCGTGTGACTGATGAAAGATTATGCTCTCAGAAAAGCTGATATTCCCAAAACAGCAATTTGTTTTGCGGGTCTATTGTCACCACACTAGAGGTAAGATAGGAGATATTATAAGGAATATAGTCTTATGCCCTGGGAGTGGTCATTTTTTCATAGATTCATAGTTTCTTAATGTTGAGCCTGAATTGATCTTCCAGGAGTTTGAAGCCATTACTCCTGGTTTTTCTGGTGATGCCCTTTTCCCTCTGGAAGAATGAGTATCATTCTAGTAGTCATGTTTAAAACATTTTTGGTCTGGAGATACCTTCTTTGCTTTACTTTCAAATTTAATATTTTTTTTATTTCAGAGCAATTTTTCTGTATCTGAAGAAACTGCTCACTATTCCAATGCACTTTGAAAATTCCACAGTAATGGTTTCATATCAAAAAGCAATTGAGAATTGAGTTTTAATATTTGATTAAGTAGTTATTTTAGGAACGTGTTCTAGTAGTGAAGTATCTGAATTTCTCCGTTCATCATAAAAACACGGCCTTACTACTTTTTGCAGGTTCGTGATTATCCACTGTATCACTTCATCAAGGCTAGAGCACATAATAAAGCAGGAGATCATCCAGAAGCCATCAAAATTTTAAAAATGATTATCAATTTACCTTTTATGAAGAAAGGTGAAAGTAAAAAAGTCCATGGTACCCGTGTGACAACCAGTGAACAGGTATCCATATACCTAGAACTTGCAGAAGCTCTTCGACTAAATGGAGAGTTGGTAAGATATTATATATATAGATATTATATATATATTCCATATTTTTTAACAAAGATTTTAATTAAAAAGTCAGGAGCCATTCTCATTAGGAAAATCTAAACAAAATTCCATTGGGAAACCAAACTAGGCAAAAATTAATAGAAAACAACATGATTGAATTTTGGTGTTAAAATGACTTTTGAAAGTAGGATTGAAAGTACTGTGAGACATTCATAATTTTCAAATTTGCAGACTGCTACCATGTTGACTGATAGGAATTTCTTATGGGGTGCAATCTATGCCTGACCTTGTAGAAGAATAAGAAATAAAGAGAATGATTCAGCATTTCTCTTTTGGGGTCTGTAACATATTGGCATCCTGGGGCTGCTCTCAATGTATGCCTGCCCACTTGCTTCTGGGCAAACCACCCACCCATCTCTTCTGCCATGCCTTGATGTTCCTGATTGTTTGATTGATCTTAATCAGGCAGGAGGCTTCCCTGATCACAAGGGCCTCTATATACATTCCAACCTTCCCTTAATGTGTCCCATGCCTCAGAGATGTTTCCTGACCTAACTTCCAGCCCTATCATTATCTCACTAGTAATTGGGCTCCCAGCCCCTTCCCTGGGCCTACCAGCCCCTTCCCTGGGCTCTAGGCCTTGTCCTCAGGCTCCAAGCCCTGTCCCTGGGCCATAAGCTTCTCCCAGCTCTAAGCCTCATCCTCGGGCTCTAAGCCGTGTCCCTGGACATCACACTGCTCTCTGTGTTTCTGGGCTCCAGACCACCTTAGTACAGGCTCCAAGCCCCTCACAGCAAGACTATGGCTCCAAGCCTCATCCCACTACATTCTCTCTCCCTTCTTCTGGGAGCTTCCCTAATGGCTCCCAAAGGCTCAGGGCTCCACCCCCCTGGATCCTAATTCCTGGCTCCCTAACACGCTCAGGCTGTCCTGTGAGCCTGGGCTCCCCCTGTCTCAGATGACAACCCACCAGGGATATGCGGGCTGGGATTTTCAGGTGCCCCTATCCACCTTTCACTGGGGAGGTAGCTGGCCTGGTATTTCTGGGAAGCTACCCTGCCACAGGTAGCTCCACCAACCCACCCTTCCCCGGCAGGTGCAGTTTCAGGTCCTGCCCAGGATCAGGAGTCTCCAGCCACCCCCATAACTCCTCCCTTACTTCCGAATGGTGCTGAGCAGGAACTCAGCTGGTGCTGACCCTCCGGCTTTTGCAATGCAGAGCCCAGCTTGGCTTGATTAGACTTGCAGCCAGCTGTAGCTTCCTGGCTGCTGCTCAGGCCCCTGATAGTAACACAGCACCCTGTGCTCTGTTACAGTTCTCAAACAGCATATGTAACAAAGCAAGAACACAGGAGCTATACGCTTTCGGCCTAGCAAAAAAGTCATTGGATATGGACAAATGGATAGTTTAGCTGCTTTAAAAAGGGAGGTGAAGCTGCTGCTTCAGAATATATAGCAGCTGCTGTGAGCTAACTGTTATGTCTTAATGATCTGTTGTGATACAAGAGGGGTGGCCAACATGCAGCAAGCATGCCAGAAGCAGCTTGGGCAGCTGCTGTCTGTGGCACCAGATTCCCAGGTGCTCAATGAACAGAGGCTCTGGAATAGAGACAGGGGAGCTCCAGCCTCCATTCACATGAAGCAGACCAGGAGCAGGATGCTGTTGTGAAGTGAGGTAAGAGCAAGGTTTACCCTTCCCTTGCTATGCAGTCACCACCAACTTGAGCACTTTGGGTCCGTGCTCACCATATAAAACTTCAGCAGCTGCAGGGCCAAGGAATGGTTAATTTAGTTCCTGGCACTGACACTTCTCTTGCAGCAAAGTCCAACTTCCTCTTTGCTTTGTGGAACTGTAGGCTTGCAGGCCCCTACCTCCATTCCGGCACCTCAGGGTGCAAACTCTGTCAGGTACACCTTTAGGGAACAGGGATCAGAGCGACACCCAGGGACGTAACTTAGGGCAGTCCTCTAAAAAGTTTGGCCACCTTTGGGATACACCTTCTCTCAATCATCCTAACTCTGACCCTGAATAAAGCAGGTTAATGTTGGGGTGGTTTTGCTACACTTATATCTCTACAGAATCACACAGACACAACAGTTGCATTCAGATAGCTTGTATCAGTATCCTTTGATACTGATACAATTGTTATATCAGTACATAGACATGTTCCAAGAGGAACTGTAGGGCTTTTGAACCCAACTGTGATAGAAACCATTGTTCAGAAAAAAAATTGTTTTCGTTTACAGTCCGTTTGTTACACCAAACTCTGCATTCATTTTATAAGATATAACTATAGTTTGTAAATTCTAGGGCACTTAAGGTTTAATCAGTTAATAACAAAATGGTAATGATTTCTGAAAAGCAAAAATTTGTGTTGTAAATTATCGGTAATAATTTGCCCTCTTAATAGTAATTAAGCTGAAAATGTTTTTCTACAAAATACCAACATGTTAGTGGTTTCCCCTAATAGTACTGAGTGAAATCCTAACCCCACTAAATTCTAAAAGAATTGTGCTATTAATGTTACCTAGTTTGACCTGCTCGATTGGGCTTTTTGACCTGCTCGATCAGGCTTTAAACTAAGCCTGGGGCGGGGGGCTGGACTAGATGATCTTCTGAGGTCCTTTCCAGCCCTAATGCCTATGAAATTTATGAAATCTTATATAGTCTGTTTGTATATCATCTCTGTGCCCTAGTCTACTCTGATTCTGGGATGTGTCAATAACAGTTTTGAATGTTAAGTATTCTTGGAATTAGATCATTAAAATGTGAGGTCTTTTTGGTAGAGTTTTTATTTTTCTCTGTGATGTATATTAAATTGTATGTGATAAATTTAACTTGATATTGCTGCTTCATTTCCATTGTTACAAGAAAATACCAGAGTTCCACTAATTATTAACAGGAATGTGCAAATAGATAGTTGTCAGGAACTAAAACAAATACCAGCCAATCAACTAAGGACAATAAAAGCAGCTTAATAATAATGACATTAAAACGATTACATTTTATAGCAGAAATACCTTTTTTTAGCTACTAAATGGAAAGACAGTGAGCAGGCTCCCAAACACAGAAGAAGAAGATCTGGACATTGAACTAGGACATTTCAGTAAAGTGAAGGAGAGAAGACAGTTAAATGATTATAAACTGGAAAGGCCTCAGATCTGCACAGCTTACCAGTGAAAGTCCTGAAGTTAGCTTTATAGAATACAATGAACACTTTAACAGAAGCTCTTACAAAAATAGGCAAAGAAATAAAAACGCCAAATGAATAGAAAATGTCATGTAGCAAAGTTGCCAAAAAGGGTTATCACAATCAGTGCAAAAACTGAAGGAGCATTCAGATACTCTGCTTCCCATGTAAATTACTGCCATCATCTTATGCAAGAGGTATGGATTTCTTTGGGTAATATTTTTTATTGACTCAACTGTGTAGCTGGTATCAAGTTAGACAAGCTTTAAAATGCAAGATATACTTCCTTTAGCCAATGAGCAAGCAAACGGAAGACCAAACAGGGCAGTTGTTTGCAGGGAGCAAGAGGAGGATGGGACCAGACAACAAGGCCAGATCTAGGTCTGGGAAACTGAGTTAGTCAGGTGAGCTGCTGTGTGTGTTTCTGACTGTGTGTCTGTGTCTGTGTGGCAGTGGGTCAGGGCCTGTGCTCTGAGAGACCTCATTGTTGGCTGAATTGATGGCTGATTGCTAGTGATTGGTGGTGGGTAGGAGCATCAAGTTCTAAGGACGTGGCCTAGCCAATTGCAGGCAGTTCAGCCCAGAAGGGTCGTCTAAAAGCAGGCTTTCCACATGCCCAGGGAGTGAGGGAACAGGGAAGAGCAAACAGGGCAGTTTGCTAGCATTTTACAGATCAGTTTGCCACCCCACTCTTTAAAGTGGGGTCTTAAACTTTCTCAGAGGAAAGAGGTTTGCAAGGATGGACTTAGATATGGTGAGGACACTTCGCTTAATCACTTCAGCCCAGGTCCCAGACTGTGCGGGGTGCCTAGCATGGCTTCCAGTTGGTGGGAGCAGGGATAGGGATAGCCCCATTTGTTGGGGGTGTGCTCTGGTCTGGTGGATTCTCTAGAGACCTGGGTGAAGAAGCTCCAGGCAGAGATGAGCAGGTTGTACAGCATCAGGGCTGATGAGCAGGAGATAGATGAGTTGTACAGCAAGGCTTTCCAGCAAAAGAATGAGGACAAGATAAAATGGGAAGACTTGAATGGAGTCGAGTGGAAGGTGGTCGCTTCAGGCTCCAGGCCACATACTATAAGGGAAACTTTTCTGGTTCAGCTGTGCAACAGGTATGGGACCCTTGCACCACTGGTGGAGGAAGGACTGGTGAAGAAGGACCGGAGGCACTTGCTTTAGGGGAGGAAAGGAAGGAAGCTGCTGTCCAGAAGTGGAGATGTAGGGTGGTGGCAGTGGGCGACTCACTCCTGAGGGAGTTGGAGGGTGCCATCTGCTGGCTGCATCACTCCACACAGGAGGTCTGCTGCCTTCTGAGAGCCTGTATCCAGGATGTGACAGAGAGGATGACAAAACTCATCTAGTCCTCTGAGCACTAATGCTGTTCATCCATGTGGGCACGAATGACATGACCTGGAACAACCCTGGGCAAGTCACAAGTACAGGGTTCTGCAGGCTGGGCTCAAGGGGTTGGGAGCACAGGTGGTTTTCTCTTCTATCCTCCCACTCCCAGTCAGGGGTCAGGGCCCCTGGAGGGACAGTTGTATTGAGGAGGTCAACTGGAGGCTCAGGTTTCAGATTTTATGATCCTGGAACGCTGTTCTGGGATAGAGGCTTGTTGGGAAGAGATGGTATCCACCTCATGTCAAGTGGGGAAAAGTTGTTTTCATCCAGGATGGCTGACTTGCTGGAGAGGGCTTTAAACTAGATGCATTGGGGGATGGGTGTACAGACAGGAATGCAAGTTGGGGGACTGAAAAAGGGCCAATGTGGTGCCAGTCTTTAAGAAGGGGAGGAGGGAGGATCCTTGCAACTATCAGCTCATCAGCTTGACCTCAATACCAGGTAAAATTTTGGAGAAAATTATCAAGAAGTCCATTTGTGAGAGACTGGCAGAAGGCATGATGCTGAAGGATAGCCAACATGGTTCGTTGCTGGCAGGTCATGTCTGAGCAACCTCATCTTCTTCTGTGATCAAGTAATGAACCACTTAGATGTGGGAGATGGAGCTGATGTCATATACTTGAATTTTAAAAAGGCCTTTGATATGGTCTTCCATGATGCTATTATAAGAAAACTGGGGAATTGTGGACTGGCAATTTCCATGGTCAGGTAGGTTGGGAACTGGCTAAGGGGGTCAAACCTAGAGAGTGTTAAAGGATGGGTCTGTATTGTCTTGGCAGGAGGTGGCCAGTGATGTCCCACAGGGTTCAGTTCTTGGCCCCATGCTGTTCAACATCTTTATTAACAATTTAGATGAGGATGTGAAAAGCACTCTGACCAAGTTTGTGGACGATACTAAGTTATGGGGAAAAGGGGTCATACTAGGGGATAGGATGTGGATCCAAGCAGACCTGGACAAGCTAGAAAGGTGGGTGGAGTAGAACTGGATGCAGCTCAATAAGGATAAATGTAGAGAGCTTCATCAGGGGAGAAGTAATGATGACATGAATATAGGTTAGAAGGAGATGTCCTGACCAGCATGATGGTTAAAAGGGACCTTGGGGTTATGGTTGATCATGGGATGAACATGAGCCACCAGTGCAATACAATAGTCAACAGAGCTAATAGCATACTGGGATGCATTAGGCGATGCATTGCGAGCAGGGCTAAGGAAATGATACTGCCTCTCTACTCAGCACTGGTGAGACCCCAGCTGGAGTACTGTATCCAGTTCTGGGAGCCGCATTTCAAGACATGGAAAATTTTGAAAGGGTCCAGAAAAGGACCACAAGAATGATTAAGGGCCTAGAGGACAAGCCTTATGAGGAAAGACTAAGGGATCTGGAACTGTTCAGCAGAGGGAAGAGAAGACCGAGGGGGGACTTGGTGGCTGTCTATAAGTATATAAGGAGTGAATATCAGGTGCTGGGATAAAAACTGTTCACTAGGGTGCCCCATGGGAGGACAAGGAGCAATGGCCATAAACTGTTAGAGAATGGTTTCAGGTTGGATGTAAGGAAGAACTTATTTACAGTAAGGGTGACCAGAATCTGGGATAGACTTCCCAAGAAGGTGGTGCAGTCCGCAACCTTGGAAATCATCAAGAAGAGACTGGACAGACACCTTGCTGAGTTCATTTGATCTCAGCAGTATTCCTGCCCAAAGCAGGGGGGTCAGACTCGATCTTTTGAGGTCCCTTCCAGCATTTATTTTCTACAATTCTGTGATTCCTCATGTCTCAGTTGTGGATTTTCCATTGTAAGTGGCAGATTTTGGTATCTTCCATGTTATGGTAGCGTAGAGTGAAGTTGTACCCATGATGGTCCAGGAATTATGTGAGAGGCAAGGATTTCTTAGGGTGATGTCTCTTATTGTCTTATTATTGGACCCATGACTATGTAGTAGGAATAGAGTTAGACAAGCTTTTGAATGCAAATGATTCTGTCCAGTCTCAAGAATGTCTAGCATTTGAAAGCTTGCCTAACTTTTATCCCAACTATATAGTTGGTCCAATAAAAGATATTACACTAAGACAGGGGAGGGCAATTATTTGTGCTGGAGGACCACTTAGGGAGTTTTGGTGAGGTATTGTGGGTCCCACTGTGCACCTGGGATCAGTGGGACCAGCTGTACATGCCATAGCCCAGGCTGCCCCCAACATCGGTCTGGGCAGGACTAAGAGGCTCATTATAGGCTGGATAAAATCTCTTGGCAGGCCAGATCCAGCTACAACATCACTCATACACTACCATTTCATTATCTCAAACAGACTGAAGTGGTAGAGTCAAAGTTCTGACAAGAACATGCAGGGACAAAAAAAATCATGCCTAGATCAAGTAGTAACCCCAACATTTTTAAATTAGTGACAAAATAATTTTCTGGAAGTTCCTACACCACTATGGGATCTCTGAGAGATCTGTGAACATCATTATGAAGTACTGCAAAAATATGACAACTTAAGTAATATATAATCAGCAACCAGACTAAATCATTGGAGGTCAATTCATACATCAGACAGGGATGTCATATTTCACCCAGACTTCCTACTGGTTATGGACTGGGTAATGAGAAATATTATTAAACACAACTAAGAGAAAATATGATGGTTTTCCCTCCCACACAGAAGTTGAAGGGCAGTGCCTTTTCAGATACCATCTGCCTTTTGTCCCATCTCCTCAGAGATCTGCAAGTCACAACGAGTGATGTACATACATTTAGTTGGGTTGAAAATCAATGTAGAAAAAAACTCAAACCAGGAAAATCGACATTCAGAAAAAAATGTCAGTAATGCTTGGGAGGACTGACATTGAAGAGATTTAACACTTCACATGTCCTAGCAGCATGACAAGCAAAGAGGCAGAAGAAGCAAAGACATTGAAGATAGAATAGCAAAAAATAGATATGCTGAAGCCAATTTAGAGAAATCAAAACCCTACTCCTCCCCAAACTAAACTCCATAAATTTGCCATGAGTGTAACGATAGTACGGTGCTGAAACTTGGAGACAGTATTACTAAGATCCTAATGCTAAGACTTCATTAACCGCTGCCTTTATCAAACCTTTTAATATATGGTGGTCAGAAAAATGATGCATTATTGAAGAGGAGAAAACAGTCAGTAGGGCTAGAAACAACAAAATAAAAATGGAAGTGATTGCATCATATATAGAAAAAAAGATTCAAGCAGCATTAAAACGTAGGCTTTAGATTGGAATCCTCCATGTAAGAGTCAACAGGGCATATCTGATATAACATGGAGATGTATAAGGGAGAATCAAGAACCATCAAAATGAAATGTGAAGAAATGCCAATTACTTCTGCATCCTGTGTAACGGCATCCGCACACTTCAAAATGGTGGCAAGGGCACTTTATCTTAATATCGTTCAAAGAGCTTTAAATAAAGTGCCCCCACTGCCATTTTGAAGTGCAGGGACACTGATACATGAGATGCTCTGGTCCCTTTAATTAGAGCTGCTCTTGAAGGCACTCTAATTAAAGCACCCACACCTCCCTCCCAGGGCACATGTATAAATGTCCATTATGCCCAAGAATGAATATAGTCCCTTTTCTAGCAGTCCTCATCTGATACCCTTTTGCCTGGCTCAGAGCAGAGATTTGAACCATGGTGTCCCATCTGCTGAGAAGACTCCATAACCCAATGGTTAGGGGACTATTTTATTATACAACCACATTGAGCATGTCTACACATGCATTTACACTAGCCTTAATTTACTGCACAGTAGGTTACTGCACAGCAAGCAGAAATAGGCTGACATCTACATGTGCACGTGTTAAAGCACATAAACACTATTTGTGGACTGACTTGGGACTAAAGTTAGTCCCAAGTCAATCCACGCTCACATTGTTACTTCACAGTAAGGCATCTATATGTGCATTACTGTGCTGTAACTGTAACAGAGCACAGGGTGTGCTCTGTTACTCCTAAGGACATGAGTAGCAGCAAAGCAGCCTGTAGCTGATTGCCATTCCAATTAAGCAGGGCTGCCTGATTGGGAACAGGGCTCAGCTGGTCCTTATAAGAGCAGGACCCTGAACAGCAAAGCCATCAGTCTGCTGCTGCAGCTGGAAGAACACTACCTGACTGAGCTGCTGCTTGGAACATCTTGGAGGTAAGGGCGGGAGCTATGGGGATGGCAGGAGGCTCCTGTCCTGGGTATGACAGAAAACTGCACCCTGCCAGGGAAGGATGGTTTGGTGGGGCTGCCTGTGGTGGGGTAGTTCCTGGAAATGCCAGGCCAGTCCCCTCCCCAGTGAAAGGTGAGTATGGGGTGCCCCCCCCACACACATCCCTGATGGATAGTAAGACCAAGCAGGGGGAGCCCAGACTCAGTGTGAGTGCTGAGGCAAGGTCCAGGTCAGGTGGAGGGACCTGAGGCAGTGCCCAGACTCTCAGTTGAGTTCTGAGGCTGGGTGTGTCTTCAAGGGTGTGGAGCCCTGCGCCTTTGGGGAGCTATGCATGAAGCTTCTGGGGTGAAGGGATAAAGGGATTGTAGCCCAGGGAGGGCAGGGGACAGGGCTTGGAGGCCTGATGCCAGAGTGGGGCTTGGAGGCCCAGAGTAGGGTTGGGAGCCCTGAATGGGAATGGGGCGTGGAGCTCAGAGTTGTTAGGGGCTTGGAGCCCAAAATTGAGATTGAGGTAAGGTCTTGGGGCCTTGAATGAAGAACAACAGAGAGCCCATGAGAAGGCACTGGGACCGTGAGTTCCAGTGGAGAATGAGAGTCCTGTGTGAGACACTGGAGCTCAGGTCCTAGTGAGAGGCACTGGAGGAACATCTGTGAGGCATAGGACACGGTAAGGGATGGTTGGAGCCGTGTGTCCAGGGCAAGTAAATGGGCAGCCTCCCACTTTAGTGACATCTTATAATCAATTATCAAGGCATGGCAGGAAAGAAAGGCAGGTAGTTAGTCCAGAAGCAAGTGGATGGGTCAACAACTGACTGGCCCCTGGATGCCCATTTTCTACAGTAACTAATCAAGTATAAATTTGATACCTGCATGATGTAGATATCAAATGTATTCTCAAGTTGGTGTAATTTGCCATATTTACTGCATATTATGGTCATGCACATGTAGATGCACATCCATACTGCACAGTAATTTTGGTTATTGCACAGTAAATGAGCATCTGTAGATGCACCCATTAAATCACAAATATGTTTAGGTTCCTCAATTAGGGATTAGCTAAAAAAAACTCTAAACCTTGTAATAGTTACCTGTTGTGCTTAAGGAAACATGAATAGTTACAACACTGTGACAGAGGAAATACAGGCTAATGAGAAAAAACTGGTCTGTAGTATCAGACTGTATTTGCTTATTGTATAGGGCTCTTGGTTAAATTGGACCTCCAGTGGAATACTGCTTAAAATATGTTTAGCATGTCTTAGTACTTTAAAGGTGGCTAAATACTGTACCAAATGAGCCAGTTTGTACTAAATAATAATAATGTAGTTACAAGTTTACGTATTCTTTTAATTTTCTAGCATGAAGCTACTAAGATAATGCAGGATGCCATTAATGAATTCAGTGGAACTCCAGAGGAAATCCGCGTCACTGTTGCTAACATAGATTTGGCTCTGAGTAAAGGGGAAGTGGAAGTAGCACTAAGCACGCTGAGAAGTATCACACCAAGCCAACCATATTATATTGAGGTTAAAGAAAAGATGGCTCAGATATACCTTCATATACGAAAGGATAAGAGGCTATACATTGGATGCTATTGGTAATATTTTTTTTAATGGATTCTATAAATATGTATTCATTTTCAAATATTATATTTAGAAGAAGTGGCTTTATTTTCACAAAAATCCAAACAAAATAGAGTCAAAATAATTGTAGAGCTTTTAGGAAATAAAGCATATTTGTTAAAAATACTGAGTTGGAATCTAGGATACTGTATTAAGAGATCTTGATTCCAGTTTCACCTTTGCTATAGATTTGTTTTCAGAGCTAAGCAGTTATTTACTTTAATGTTTTATTTATCACAAGGTTTAACAATTGTGTTAAGATAATAAGCATTCTAAGTAACCTGGGGGAAGAATAGAATCAGAAGCTGAATGAGAAAGTTTTTAACCACTGGGTTATGGAATCATTTTATTTCTCTGTGGTTCAGTAAATATGTCAGTATTGTATGCACAGTAGAACGAGACCTACTACAGAGAATATTGAAAATAATAAGGAAATATTTAAGTATAGAACAAATAATGTGAGTATCTTATGTCAAAAACAATCATGTTACATTGTTAAGGCCACATTCTGTTATCTTTATTTATGCTGAGTTCTGCCTTCCTCCACAGAAATGAAAAAGAGTATTTCTGGATTAAGGGCCAGAGCCTAATCCTCTAAAGAGCCTAAGCAGGACTCAGGCAGTATTTAGGCACCTAAATCACAAAAAGCAATCTAAGTCATCCCCTCTTAGATGCCATACAGCTGCTTAGAATCCTGCTATATGAATCTGGTGCCTCCATGTTGGCCTGAAAAAAGTCTTTGGATGCCAAACTTGGCTTGGTACCCATGCTCAAAAGCAACCCAGTTCAGTCACCTGACCAGCACCAAGCAGAAGAGAGACTGACTAGCTTCAAGGCACGGTCGCCTTATGCATATTACTTAATTATGATCATTTCTCTGCTTTTGTGATCGATATCAGCACTGGAGGCACCTCCACCTCATTTAATCTCCAGCTGTATGGCAATATTTGGAATTAGTTCCCTTCTGTAGATCAGAACTGTAACTACTGTTACCACAAAGAAAAAATATTTGTATAGTTTCTGAAGCCTTTCCCCTAATGTCAATATATTCATTGTATGATTATTGGGACATAATTCTCCTTCATTCTGGTATTTCTAGAGCTGTAAAAATCTCTTCTGAAACATACAGAGCAGGCAGAATGGCTCTACTCTTCGCAACTCATTCTGTCTAAAAGGCCAAAGTCTTAGGGCTTCAAAGTTGCTACAGGCAAGATGGTACAATTCTGCATTAGTTGTCATTCCAGGAATCTTGAAAACTATTTAAAAAGGAGTTGACACTCCCTCTCTAAGGATCCTAATGACACTTTGGAGAAGAATGTCAGAACCTCGTTGAAGGTAGTTTTGCAAAGAAGCATTTCATTCTTCTACAGAGGTGCTCATTGGGAGGAAGGCACTCTTGGGTTGTTTCTTAAGTCATTCTTCAAATTACAAAGTTCCTAAATGCTTGTTATGCCAATAACAATTAAACTCTGCTTATCTTCCCCCTTCTGATCCTGTGATTCAGTAATAAATAAATTAGTAATAAATTAGAAGATCTGTGCAGCAGAAGGGGGGAAGAAATTACCCAATAATTTTCTTTCTGTTAGCAACTTTTCTTCTCAGTCAGAGAACCGTAGCAGGTTGGAAATGACTAATATAGAATTTGTAACAAATTGTTTTTTCTCCTCTAAAAGTAAACTTAGATCTGTAATAATTTTACAAGGAAGTATGCATTTTATTGATGTATAATTAATAATTAAATAATAATTCAAACAAATAATTATAATGAAATATGTGAACATTTTATTATTAAGAATTGGCTGTTGGAATGTTTCTGTTCCTTTGGAAGAGCACTTTTGGTATCCTGAGCTAGAAGACAGGACTTTGGTCCTGGTTCCTCCAGTAACACTGTGGAATTTCATAGTTTCATAGTTTGTAGGGTCGGAAGGGACCTGAGCAGATCATCAAGTCCGACCCCCTGCCACGCCAATTTCTCCAAATTCCACAGTAAAACATATTGCCCATTAGTGATAAAAGAGAAGAACTTGTTACAAGAGTGTATCTCATAAGACTGTTCTTACTGAGCACATCTACAAGAGACACTACTGTACAGTAGCAATGAGCTGGTGCACAGTAGCTCGTTGCTACCGCGCAGGAATGTTGGTGAACACTAACCGTAACGTGCCACTAATGCGCAGTAGAAATAAGCTATTGTGCAGTAGCTCGTTACTACTGCATAGTAGTAACTGAAGAAACATGCAGGGATGGTACTGAGCAGTAGCGCTGGTTACCGTGCAGTCCACTGTTTGTGTAGACGTGGTCACTCTTTACTACACTTTAAATTATGTTTTAATTTTGAACAGCTAAACAATTAGTATATTGTAGAAAAAACAACACACTATTTCATATGGATAAAACTATTAAATGCTTACATATTCCTGACAACAAATCATTCATATAACAGCCTGTCTACAACCTTTAGCCCAGCATTTCTATAAATTAAAAATATTTTATATAGTAGTAATAATAATGTTTCCATAAAAATGAATAGCATTAAGGAATATATTGAATAATATTCTGAATATTATTTTTCTGTCTGTCAAAACCTGATTGTTGATATTGGCATCTATTTCCTCACTGACATGTGAGTATTTACACAAACTACTCAAATTAAGATTTTTTCCCTCAGATGTATTATCAGACACTTTTCCAAATTCTAACATTTTGTTGCTTCCTGATACATTTCCAAGCTCTCTAGAGCTCTAGTTGTGTAATTTTTATACAGGTACGCAAATGCAGAGTGTTGATTACTGTTACTAATCGGCTAAGACCTGTCATATATTATTATTGTATTGCTTTACACCTTTCATCCCTACCAGTTTCTCTCTCTTATCCAACTATGTTGTCTTCCTTTTGAATAGGAAGCTCTTTTGGGCAAAAAAAGTAATTTTCTGTGCTTGTACAGCACCAAGCAGAAGAGAGACTGACTAGCTTCAAGGCACGGTCGCCTTATGCATATTACTTATGATCATTCCTCTGCTTTCCTGATGTTCATGTATCTTCAAGTTTGGTGTCATCTATAATATTTTTCCTCTTCCAGATCATTCCTTGTGATGTTAAATAAGATGGGATTTAATAGTTAACATGTTACATTCAACACCTCTCTGGGCATCAGCCCTTATTCACATTATTGATTATTGCTTTTTGATGTATTGTTTCCAGCAAATATTTCTGCTGAAGTAAAAGTAGAATGACTTTTGTGAGTAAGATTTTTTTATATAGAAAAAGTAGGATTGAGGATGTCACACTGCTTTGGGCTTGTGTGGTGAAGTTGGAGGTCCCCAACCAGCCACAGTGCTAGTCTCTCACTGCCTCTGGGCATGCCACCTGCCTCTCTCTCCTGCCATGCCTTGCCATTAAATAATTAATTGGTAATTAGGTAGGAGGCTGCCCTTTGAGGGCCCTGATGTCTAAGGGCCAAAAGAACACGCTCCTACCACCTTAAATATACCTTAAAGTGTCCCATGCCTCACAGATGGCATCTCAGTTCTTAATGTCTCCTTAACGTCTCTGGCCCCACACTGGGCCCCATAACACTCTAGCCTGGACCCCAACTAGATCCCTTCCCATCAGATGGCCTACTCCACCTTCATTCTGGGCTGACAAGCTCCCTGCACTCTTCTCCCTCTTAGGTGTGGCCCCCCGGGACCTTTAGCCACACAGGCTCTGGCCTCACCTCCGAGGCCAGTTGGAACCGCAGGCCACAGGCTCTGGGCATCCCTTATGGTGGGCCCCTGGCCCTTTTAACCCTTCTAGTCCTGGCCCCAGCATTGACCAGTCAAGGGTGCCTCAGGTCAGGCTTCTGAGCAACTAGCCCACACTCTCTTACATGGATCCACCTTCTCGGGCCCTACTACAGGGTTACCTACCCGGTTGTGGGGGCTGGGGTTATTAAGGTGCCCCAACCCACCTTTCACCATGGTGGTAACTGGCTTGGCTCCATTTCTTGGAGCTGTTGTGCCACAAACAGCCCCACCAGGCCACCCATCCCCAGCAGGATGCAGTTTTATGTCATGCCCAAGACCAGGAGCCTCCAAGCCATCCCCATAAGCTCCTGCCCTTACCTCCTAGTTGTTGCAGGAGCAGCAGCTCCATCAGGAGATATTCCTTCCACCTCATCAGGCGGCATATTGCATTTACACCTGGAAGCAATAAACACGTGCACCTGGAACCACAGCACATTGAGCTGGGGTGCAGGAGCCACAGCTGGCAAGGGACCTGCGGGGTTAGCCTGCCAACCGCAAGCTGCTCCACCCTATCTCAACATGCTGAGGAGGGGCTAGCTAGGGCACAAGGGTGCTACAGTGTGGTGCCAGCTGGCCAGTATCCCCAGTCACCATAGTTAGAGGGAGAAAATATTATTTGGGGGGCTGAGTACACACACAGGCACAGACACACACACACACACACACACACACACACACACAGAGCCCAGCACGTCTGTGGAGGGGAAAGGGTGTGGGGAGAGGGAAGGTGCATGGGAGGGGAGAAGATTGAGGCCTCCACAGTGAGGGAGGGAGTGGGGCAGAGGCAGGAGCAGGAGCTGGGGTGAATGGGCCCCGGACGGGTCATGGGACATTCAGAGCCTGGGCAGCTCATCCAGGGGCGCCGGGGGGTGGAGGGGGGCATGGTTCCCCACCACTATGCACATCCCAGGGGAGGCACAGGGGACACATGCCCCCCAGATTTGTGCATGGGGCAGGGGTGGGCTGCCACTGTGGGCTGGGGCTCCGTGACCCACTTCCTTGGGAACTGTGTGATGTTATGTACCTGCTGCTGCCAGGCTGCGCTGCGTCCCCTGTCTGCTCGGCAGTGGCAGGCACATGGCATTGTGCAGCTCCCGAGGTAGCAGCAACGGGTCACAGAGCCCAGCCCACAGCGGCAGCCTGCCTCTGCCCCACACAGAGATCCAGGGGGCACATGCCCCCCATGCCTCCACCACAGGATAAATGTACAGTGATATATATTCCTCTTGGTTTCTCCCATTTACCATTATGCATCATGTAGTGAAGAAGCAGAATTTTAGTTATTATTATTTTGTAATGTACAAGTATACTCACATATACAAACTACTTACAACAGTTTCAAAATAATAATAAACACAGGGGAAGTTAAAATAGAGGTAAAATATAGGTTTTTCCCACCAACATTATAGTAAAGAAATAAATCATTATTATTAAAACAGTAGTGTCAATCAGGATTTTTTTTTCAGACATACGAGATAAATAATATAAATCTCCTAATTGAGCAGACCTAGTTATTTTCTCAGATGTTTTACTTATAGAATTAAAACCTCTAAAAAGTCAAAGCTTTTATTCTTGGCTGCATATTTCTTCAGCAGCTTTACCTATCATTAATGTTTTGCATATTTTCCCAACTCATAACAACTTGGACTCAGTTGTTATCCACTGGTATTTAAGCACTGGCTACGAGATTGTTACAGCTGTACAAACATTTCAACACTTCATGCCAGCACTCAAGACATGCCAACATAACTGGTGCTGGTTATAGGAAGTTTTAAATGTTCCTTAATTTCAACAGTCTTACTTATTAATAAAATGTGTACCTGCTCCCCCAAAACATAATAATTTAGACTTGTTGGGCATGCAGTTGATAATATTTGTGCACACATTCCAACCCTGGTAGATTTGTCCAAAATATTTAGTAAAGCTGTACAGCCTTATTTTTATTTTAAAAGCCAAGGTTTTTCTTGCAAGAGAGATACCTTTACTCAGAAGTACAATAACAATTTTGCTATTCTGTTTATTTGTAAATATTGAAAGTACCAGAGCTTCCCTACACCTGTTTTGGAATCTCAAAGAATGTCTAGACCAAAGAGCTGCTATCCTGGACTTCTAGTCTTCGGGTCTACCACATTTTAGCTGTAGGTAGCTGTAAGGTAAATACAGTAGATCCCACCGGTATGAGGAAAGAAACTGTTTCTTCTCTGATTTCAAAAAATTAGTGATCTTCAAGCAAAAAGCCTTCTTTCATACCTTGAGGTCTTCCTATTAGCGCTGCTGAGCAACCAGTGGTGATCTCACATCATATCTCCTGTTTAAGTTCTAGATAAACCTTGATTGATGAACAGGTGTGAGGGGCAGGCTGTAGAAGCTGTTAGAGCAATCTGACTTACCTCCAGGAAGTAAAATCAAACACCCATGCCTGAATTCAGGCCTTACTATGGGCAGGCTTTGGATATTACCTAAGGGACACATTTCTGGACCCATCTCAGCAAGGTCTAGGCTGAGGACTGAAGTTACTGGGGAGCCATCAGATTGTTGGAATATTAACTCCTGCACTATTAATGATTACTTCTTACTCAAAATCTGCAGCTTCTGTGCCTAATCTTCATAGCCAGGAATTCTGATCGCTGGCTGCATCTACGCATGCAATTAATGCAAAGCAAAAAACTCTGGTTCTGGAGTGTATTGCTCCCAGGCATGCTGTTTGAACGTGTACCCAGAACCGCATGACATTGAGCTGGGTCAGAGCAGCTGCAGCTGGCACGGGGCTCTGGGGGTCAGACTGTGAACCCGGGGCTGCTCTGACCTGGCTCTGCGTGCTGTGGAAGGGCTGGCTGGAGCATGATAGTGCTCCAGTGTAAGGCTAGCTAGCAGACAGCTGGAGCACTGTCTACATGTATGCCGTTGTGGAGGCAGAAACTCCACAGCAGGATAGTACTATCCCGTTGCACAATTAATTACTTTACTCTAGCCTAATAGGGCCACTCGTGCAGATGTGCAACATTTACTGCAGAGCTAATTAGTCTACTCCACAATAAATGTCTCATGGAGACACGTCAACTGGTATCTTCATTCTTCCACTCCGGCCTCTATATTTGTTTGTAACATTAATGTATTGTATTTCAGCTTCTTTCATATTGTACAACCTTCTGGGACGGCTATTACCAAAGTCAAATAAGTTATTGTGATATATACTAGCTGAGGTTCTTTTTATATGACATAATTGATGTTGTTTTCCCAAAGGTCTATCAAGTTATGAAAATACATTCCATGCAGTGGGTTGCAACATTTGTTTCTTGTTAATCTCTGATTCTAAATTCTCTTCTTAATTCTGTTTTTATAGTGAACTTTGTGAACATTTGCCAAGTCCTCATACTAGCCTTCTCTTGGGAGATGCCTACATGAATATTCAAGAGGTTAGCATGAATTTGTCCAATAAATCTGTAGCAAATTCAAACAAAGATACATTTAACTAGAAAGCTGGATTTATTATTAACCATGATAACACTGAGCACTCATATAGCATAACAAATATAACTGAATCACTGCCAAAATGTTTCTTTAACAGTTCATGTTAAATATGAAAATAACTCCAAGTTCTTTTTTCTTAGCCAGAGAAAGCTGTGGAAGTATATGAAGCAGCTCAAAGGAAGAATCCTTTGGATGCAGCACTGGCCAGAAAAATTGGACAAGCATATGTGAAAACGCATCAATATAATAAGGTCTTGAACATTCTTTTTTCTCTTGACTATTTTAAGTCGTAAGAACAAAGAAAGAAAACTAATAAATGAATAAATGACAAATCACAAATGAATATGGTAATTTGACCTAGTGTAATTCAGCATTTGGGATAACCTGTTGAATCTTTTTAATTTCCGTATAGGCTATTAATTACTATGAAGTGGCTCTAAAGATGAGTAAGCAGGATTTCTTGTGCCACGATCTTGCTGAACTCCTCCTCAAACTCAAGAAGTTAAGCAAAGCAGAAAGAGTTTTGAATCAGGCTTTGGACCATGACTTTGGTAACAGTTTTCATCATGTATACTAAACTTGCTGTGTGTAACATTTGAAGCCTGTGAACCATTTACAATGCATTATATGAACTTTGTCATAAACAAATATTCTCGGCAATTTATATTTTAGACTCTCAAGCTTTCAACAAATGTTTAAATTATCTTGTGTGAGAGCTGTTTTGAAAGCCTTGCTTTCCCATATGGGGGGGGGCGTTAGAACGGTGTAAATGTTTCAACAGAGGCTCTAAACATCCATTCTTTTTCTTGATGGCCAAGAACATTAGGCTAGAAATATAATATGTGGTCATTTTTAATCTTTTAGTTAATGACTTGCCTCCTATGATGAAAGATGTCAAGAGCCTGATTTTACTGGCAAAAGTTTACAAAATCAATAAACAAGAAGAAGTGGTGGGAACTTTGAAGAAGGTAATTGATAAAATATATATATGCTTTCCATATTGCTAGACATTTTCCTTAATAATATATAAGTATAAAGGGTTTGAGTAATTTTTCAGAGGCTTTGAACATATACAGTTTCCATGACTGTGATTAGAATTAGAGTTCAGCTTTTCCATTCCCTCAGTTCATAGCTTAAATACTTCACTATGCACTGCAATAAATATGAAGAGTACTAATAAGCTTCGAATATATTCATGATCTCCTTTTTTGAGCCTTATTCTAACTAGTATTTATAGCCTTACACTTCCAAGAAACACATCCTTGAAAAGCAGAAATCATAACTGTCATGGACCTTATACTATGGAATTCCTTGCCTTTTGATTCCATTCATTTTCAAACAATAAAAAAAATAGCTGCTGTAACACCATCGTTGACTTAAATGGAGTTACACCAGCAAATAAACGGGCTTTAGTGTTTTTTACCCCATATTTAGAAAATTTTACTGATCATCATCTTTCTATATATGACGTTCTCTGTTTATCCTTTTTTCTCAGAGTGGTAGTGTGTTTTTAATATGGTTGTGAATTACTTCAGGATATCCACATCACCTGGGAACAACAAGGGGTTTAAAATGTATGACTCTATTAATTATTCTTTGACTACCTATAAAGAATGATTATCTTGTTTCACATTAAAATGTTATATTATGCTAAAGAAAAATGTGTCCATAAAAGTTAAACAGAATATTAGATCCTGAAAAAAGCATCCCTCTGCCCAGGGTTGGCACAGTCATATTCACCTCTTCAGTGCCACTGAAATCCCTAGGCTTCTGTTACCTCTTTAAACAGTGGTGGATTTCATCCCTTGAGCTTGTTCACCTGTTACTGGAAAAAGCAGATGAACCAAGATCTATATCCAAGAAAAGACTTAGTTTTGTAATGCTTAATTTTTTCCCACTCTGCTGCCTGGTGGAATTCATAGTTCTAAGTGAGGTGCCAGAGATTCCCACATAGTACAGGAAGATTCATAGAAGTCAGTGATGTGAGGATGGGGAACCTTCTAACTAAACCAGTAGGAAATGCCAAAGATAGGGGTAGGGAAAGGGGAAACACACTTATCTCTGCCTGAGATTCTCGGCTGTAAGCCCCATTTATGGAGTTAGGTCCCTACAGTAAACTTTCTCATGAAAAACCAGAGGAAGAAGGGAAGTGTGGAAGAGAAAGATGCACCCATTATCCCCACTTTCTATAAAGAAATATTCAGTGGGCCAGAGAGAAGAAGTGAAGATTGAGGTTAACTTTACATCACTCGATCCACTGGTAGATCTTGGAGCCTCTTGGAGTTGATCCAAGGCTGGGATTTTGGGGCTGAGTTTCCACGTGCATGCATGCACACACCCCAGCTCAGCAGATCAGTCCACTGGGGAGGGAAGGGCCAGGGGCTAAATCAACACCCCCGTGGTGAGGGACAGTGCCACAGAGGCAGGTTGAGCGGGGCCGCTGCTGGGTGGGACTTACCTGCTGGGGAGTTGCTCCCCCAAATAATTTTTTCTCCCTCTGCCTTGATATACACCCCCCTTCCCTCCCCACAGACTTACCTGCTGGGTTGGGAGGACATGGGGGCAGCAGTGCACAGTAGATCTTGGGTTGCTTTTAAATGTCAAAGATGATCTCCTACTTAAAAAGGTAGGAGACCAGTGCTCTACAGCCAGTAGCGAAGGGACTCACCAAGAATATGAGCAGTCAAGTTCAAGTCCCTATCTCAATTATAGTTTACTTATTACAATTTACTTTATACAAAGCAGAAGAGTTTCAGACTAAAGTGAGGGTATGAACTTGCGACTACAAAGTCATATCACATCGGCATCTTCATAGTAAATGCCTGCATGTATGCCCTTACGCTGTTGTAATGCAAGGGAGCTTATTCTGCAGTCAAAGTTAGATAGGCTAGCCCAGCCCTATCAGCTTTACTGCAGTTATTGCAAAGCAGCTGTTTTGCTGCAAGCTCAGATCTTATCTTGCCTTGTGGTAACTAGTTAGTGTGAGAGGAACTCATCCTAGAATGTCCAGTTGCCTGATGTTTAGGACATTTGTTTGCAAAGTGGGCTAAGTTCAAGTTGCTGCTCTAAACCAGGCAGAGCAAGGATTTGAAAACAATTTCCCACCTACCAGGTGAATGTCCTGACTGTAAACTTATGCACACTATGGTAGCTGGTTGCATGCATCAAAAAACGAGGAGGAGGGGAGTGCTTTAAGCAATAGACCTTAGATTTAATATATCAAAAAACAATAAGGATGAGTTAAATGTGCTTCAAATGAACGTAACTGATGAATTTGATAGAAAATGTGTGATGACACGATCCACTACATGACACGATGTGCTACGTTGCCATATGGTGCACTACAATGATGTAGAGATCATATGGGTCTACATGTGATCAGCAGCATCATTGCTGTAGCAGCATACTCCCTCATTTTAGTGTGCCACTACAGCAGCGAAGCAGCGAAACCTAATCACACACTACATGCACAGCGTAGTACTTCTACGAGGAAATACTAAAGCACAGTGACGTGTAGATGCACCCAATGTATTTAAAATAGTGAATTAAAAAATCCTTTTTGAAACATCTTTACTCATTTATAATCCATGCAAGTTTACAACATACTATTGCCCAAGAAAATGATGATGCTTTTGTTTATTTGTTTATTCCTTAAGGCCTTTGACATACAGGTGAGGGTACTGAGCCGTATACCTCTGGAACAACCTGAACTGATTCCTTCTCAGAAGCGGTGTGCATCACTGATCTGTGTTCAGTTTGCTGATCATTACCTAAGCAAGAAGGACTACATGCAAGCTGTTAAGAACTACAAAGAGGCACTATTTTATACTCCAACAGACAGTAAAGTAAACAGCTTCTTAAACCCAAATCAGTCTGTTTAACAGTACTTATGTGTGTGTTTAAGTTAGAACAGTGATTCTCAACTAGGGTGTGGTAGCACCCTAGGATACAAGATTTCTTTAGGGGTGCTGTGGCACCAGGCCCGTATAAAGGAGGTAAGTGCTTACTCCTCCACCAATCAGGCACCCACCAATGTCCTGCAGGCAACTGGCTTTGTTGCTAGCTGCTCCTCTGGGGTCTCGTGTCCCTGCCTCTTACCAACCCCTGCACTGACCACCCTCACACTCCAAGCAGCATACTCTGCTGACGGAAGATAGATGTAGGGCCATCAAGCCATGATTTTTAGATCAACTTCTTTACTTCCTCCTCACATACTCCTGGAGCAAATCACCAAAGCAATAGTCACAGCATTGAGGACTGTGCTCACCTTCCCCAGGTACAGACTGTGGGCAAGGAGGGGGCAGATAGTGGAAATAGTGGGGCACAGTAGGGTCCTGCCCCTGCTGCCCTTACCTAGCACCAGCCTCTGCATTTTCAGTGGCCACTATTACCTCTTCCACCTCCTGCAGGGACCACTACCTCCTTCAGGAGCCTAATGACCCACCCTTAACGCTCCAGTCTGCCTCACTAAGCAGCCTCTAGCAGCACAGAGCATATGTGCCACCCCCACCATGCTCAGGGATACTCTGCCACCCCATGAGATCCTTTAAGCGTTCCATGAGGAATGCAAAGGTAAGCGTTGTAAGAAAGAAATTAGATTTGAAATGGGATGCCGCATAATTCAGAAAAGTTGTGGAGGAGTGGCGTGAGTCTAGAAAGGTTGAGAACCACTGAGATAGAAGAACAGTTAGCCAGCTGTATTTTTTTTTAATTCCAAGATATTTTTTTGGAATAGTACAAAAATGTAAGGTCACCATGGGTACATTCTTAAACTTGTATTCCAAGCATTTCAGAACTCCCAGAAAAAACAGATATATGAAAAAAGGAAACAGTTTTTTCCAAGTGTTTTTTTTTAATATATTCATTTTTTAAAATGCATCCATCCAAAAACAGGGGGAACATATAGATTCATAGATTCATAGATGTAGGGTCGGAAGGGACTTTGCAGATTTTCTAGTCCAACCCCCCTGCCTGGGCAGGAGAGAAAACTGTGTTCAAATGACCCCAGCTAGGTAATCGTCAAGCCTCCTCTTAAAGACTCCCAAGGTAGGAGCCAGCACTACTTCCCTTGGAAGTTGGTTCCAGATCCTAGCCGCCCTGACTGTGAAGTAGTGCCTTCTAATGTCTAGTCTGAACCTACTCTCTAACAACTTATGGCCATTATTTTGTGTTACTTCGGGAGGTCTCTCCCATGGTCCCCCCTAGTAAGTTTATAGATGGCCACCAGGTCCCCTCTCAGCCTACTCTTGTGAAGGCTGAACAGTTTAAGGTCCTGTAGCCTCTCCTCGTAGGGTCTGCCCTGCTCTCCCCAAATCATGCGAGTGGTCCTCCTTTGGACCCTCTCAATGCTGTCCACATCCCTCCTGAAGTGCAGCGTGCAGAACTGGATGCAGTACTCCAACTGTGGCCTGACCAGTGTCCCGTAGAGGGAGAGGATCATCTCCTTGGCCCTGCTTACGATGCATCTGTGGATGCATGACAAGGTGCAGTTGGCCTTCCCAACCACATCCTCACATTGGCGGCCCATGTTCATCTTGGAATCGGTAATGACTCCAAGATCTCTTTCCGCCACTGTGCTTTCAAGAAGGGAGTTTCCCAGCCTATAGATATGCTGCTGGTTCTTACTGCCCAAGTGCAGCACTCTGCACTTGTCAGTATTGAATCCCATCCTATTCTCATTTGCCCACCCCTGTAACCTGTCCAGGTCCAGCTGTACCCTGTCCCTCCCTTCTAGAGTGCCCACCTGCCCCCAAATCTTGGTGTCGTCCACGAATGTAAACAGGGTGCTTTTCACCCCCTCATCCAAGTCACTAATAAAGAAATTGAACAATGCAGGCCCAAGGACCAAGCCCTGGGGGACTCCACTGCCCACGTCCCTCCAGGTTGAATATGACCTGTCCACCACCACTCTCTGAGTGCAGCCCTCAGCCAATTTGCAACCCATCTGACCATGTAGGCATCAGTGCCACAGTCATCTAGCTTTTTAAGGAGAATGGGGTGGGCGACAGTGTCAAAGCCTTTCCTGAAGTCCAGAAAGACTACATCCACTGTGACACCTGCATCCAGTAATTTTGTGACCTGATCGTAGAAGGCAATCAGGTTGGTCTGACAGGACCTGCCCTTAATGAAACCATGCTGGTTGCCCCTGAGCATCATCCCCGCTGCTGGTCCTTCACAGATGTGCTCCTTGATAATCATCTCAAAGAGCTTCCCCAGGATCAAAGTAAAACTAATGAGCCTATAGTTGCCTGAGCCCTCCCTCCTTCCTTTTTTGAAGATGGGGACAACATTGGCCCTCTTCCATTCATCCAGCACCTGGCCAGAGTACCATGAGTGCTTGTAAAGCCATGGCAGGGGCCCCACAATAACCCCTGCCAATTCCCTCAACACCCTGGGGTGGAAACCATCTGGACTTGCTGATCTGAATATGTCCAGTCCCTCCAGAAGTTCTCTAACTTGGTTCTCCCTGTCCCTAGGCCTGGTGAAGTCTCTCCTGAATCCGTCCCAAATCTCAGTGGTGGGAGTCCCGGTCCCTGCACAACAAATTGGAGGCAAAAAATTTGTTAAAAAGGTCTGCTTTTTCCTCTGGTGCAACCACCAGATTGCCCAGCGTATTCTGCAGGGGCCCCAAATTACCCAGTGCCTTCTTCATACTCCCTAAGTATTTAAAAAAGGACTTTTTGTTGTCCTTGATGCAAGCCCTATTTCTGTAGCTGCCTTAGCTTTTCTAACAGCCCCACTATACACCCAAGCGATGGAGGTGTACTCCTCTTTGGTGATAGCCCTTCCCTTCCACTGGGTTACCTCCTTTTTTGCAATCAGGCATTCCCAAATGCTGTTGGTAAACCGGGGGGCTTTTGAGCACTCTTGCCCCCTTTGATTCTCATTGGGATTGTCACCCCTTGGGCTCTAAGTATTGTCTCCTTAAGAAACGACCACTCATCTTGGGCACCCAGTTCCCCTACTCTCCAGGACCCCAGTGCCTCTCCTACCAATCTCCTCAACTCTTTGAAGTTGGCCCTCTTGAAGTCAAGGGCTACTGCCTTGCTGCAGGCCCTTGACACCCTGCTCTGAATAGTGAATTCCAGCAGGTGATGATCACTGTCACCCAGGTGGTCAAGAACATGGAGTCCCCTCCCCAGGTCATCGCCTGTGGCTAGGACCAGGTCCAGCAGGGCATTTTCCCTGGTGGGACTGCACCTACTGGGTTAAGTGGAGATCCTGTATCTCGGCAAGGAACCCTCATGAGCGGTCAGACCTGGCTGACTGCTCCTCCCAGCAGATGTCCAGGTAATTTAGATCACCCATGACAGCTACATCCCTTGCCTTAAGTGCCTCTGCAAGCTGACCTGAGAATTCATGTGCACATATAAAAAAGCAGAATCAGCAGAAAGACAATTTCATAGAATAGAATAAATGAAACACAATCCTGATTTCAAGTAAGAAAAAATGATAATTTTTCTTAGACTGCTGAAACAGTAAAGACTGAGCCCAGAAAACTCCTTTTTATGTTTGGTTGACTGGATTCTCAGGTCTGCTTGGTAATACAAAGTGGCAGTCAAATGACTGGTGGCTGCTGCTGAGGAATTCCTTTGGCACAAACAAAAATTTCATTGAATTCAACAGGATTTTCCCAAATCAGATTCTTACTTTCCTTTTTCATGAAGGCCGCATGGTGAATACAGCTTTAAAATATTATGTACATTCAGCTTCAGTTGGCTCCACTGAGAGCCAGTAGCAATCAGTATGTTACAAGGCTGAGTTTCTGATGAACGTCAGATGAGAGCACTACTGCCATAGGTATATTTTTCTACAATATGTTATTCTGATGTACAAAATTCAAGTACCATGTAGGGAGACTTTTCTGTAATTCACTTGGGCCTGTTTGTTTTCAAGAGCAATAATTCCATCCTCATCATTGGGTTTACTAAACTAGACTAGACAAAGCATTGAAGAGCCTATTGTAGAGAATAATTTTCACTGGCAGGAGGATGGAGTAGGTTTCATAACAGGACAAATTTATCTTCAATGTAACTTCACAGAATCATAGAATCAATGAGTCAGAAGGGACCTAGACAGACCATCTAGTCCGCCCCCCTGCCATGGGCAGGAAGGAGCACTGGGGGTGGCAGGGTCATAAGACCCCAGCCAGGTGCCTATCCAGTCTCCTCTTGAAGATTTCCAGGGAAGGTGAGAGCACCACCTCTCTGGGAAGCCTATTCCAGGCTCTGGCCACCCTTACAGTAAAGTAGTTCTTCCTAATATCTAACCTAAAAAGTCAATCAGAATTGCATTGGAGTAATTTTGACTGAATAGACCTTCGCTGGATCTAACCTCTGTGATTAGAATTCTAAATCAATGAGAAAACAAAGATGACTCTTAGTAGTAATTGCAATAATCATTAAAATTATTCATTACTAATTATTCTTCCTCGCATTCCCAGGTTATATTGCAGTTGGCTCATCTTTATTTGCTATATGGCGACATCGAGTCATGTGAACATCAGTGTGCTCTGCTTCTTCAAGAAGACAACAGCAATGAAATTGCAGCAATGGTATAAATGGGTAGTATATAAAAGATGACAGTCTGGCAATCAGAGAATTGTTTTGACATTTTTTCAGAACCTTCTAAAGACTGTTACTCTTATACTGGCATATTATGCTTGCTGCCCAAGCAGCTGTGTTGAAATAGAGGATAAGCTAGGTTGAGATTACTAAAAACATGTTATACAGGAAGGATTCTAGGGAAAAATAGGTGGAAAGAGGAAAATCAAATGTATATACCCCAGAAATGAATTTTGTATAGGGTGGTCCATTTATGTGCATAGGCCAGGGAGGGGTAAAAGGCTGTGCAGTCATCCACTGTATGCACTTACCACAACTCATGGTAAACAGTGCTCACTAACTACAGGAACAGCTTGGGTAGGGTAACCATATGGGACACAGCTTCAGGCAAAGATGGGGTGGGGTGGTGCAGCTCTGACATTACTATGCAGGCACCTAAGGAAGTCAGTGGCCTGTTAATGACCCATTTGTTCTTTACTTCACAGGTATTAACAATCATCTTCCCTTTTTAATGGTCATTCCACTAATCAAGCTAATCTATTTTAGGGCAGTTTTGTTGTCTGCTAGGGCTTCCTATTTCCCAGCTCATGCCACTCAGTCTCCCCTCCCTGCACCTGGGACGTTCGTTTTAATTTTCACAGGCCGAAGACTAGCCTCCAAAATCCAGGATTGTTCCGGCCAAACTGGTCAGCCTATTCATGGGGGCTCATCATCTTGTTTCTCATGAGGGCCTTCAATACCAGCCTGGAAGTTGACAGGCCCATCCTGATCTGTTAATGCTGTTTTAGAATGCTAGGAAGCAGGATGGTCAGTTTCATGAAGGATGTCGTTAAAGGCGGTACGAAGTAGATGTTGGGGCTGAAGAATTCCTTTTCAGGTTATGCATTTAACCATCATTTGGTGACATCAAACTACTTATCAGTGTCCTATAACATAAAACTAAGATTGAGCCAGTAGATGGCATGGAAGTTTTCCACATGCTAAATTTATATGTTTTTACTTGTTATATTATGTCTTTCAATATGTAACAGTCAAAGAAACCATTTCCCAATTCAGGGCTCTTCAATGTTATTTAAAGAAACAAGCCTACTAAAATAAAACCAGCCACAAGCACACAGAAAAATCTTTTAACTTCTTCTTCTCTTTATCCATTCTGCTCTTCCTCTTACATATTCATTATCATATTTCTTTAGCCGCACAACCTCGATAGCCTGTTCTTTGAATCTCTAGTCCTTCCAATAAGGGCTGCAGTCTAGACATACACTATATTAATAAAATGCAATTTAAGTCACAAGATGTGGCATTCAGTGCAATAGTCACTTTTATCTGGAATAGCTAGCAATCTTGACAATGAAAACATCTTATCTGCATTTTGTAGTTAACCTATTTAAATGAATGGGGCTATTCATGCTTCTCAACTTCTGTGTCTGTCAGCAGACTGACTGCAGATGGACAGTTCTGTATAAGTTTGCTGTTGGTTCATGTTTTGAGGCTCTGGTTACTGTAATCATAATGATGAGAAATATTTAAACTGAAAATTCTCATACCTTTTTGAAAGCTTTAAAATCTTTGACAAGGACTTAATTTCATGGCATGTTCCATAGGCACAGAAAACATGCAGCCCCCTAAGGAAATATGACAAGATTCAGCCCCAAAACAAGAAGCTGGAGTATTCTTATATATATTCAAGTGTCCATCCAAAGATTCATGTAGATATGACAGTTATTCCAGAATAAGGTAGCAGAATAGCTACTTTGGAATAATTTTATATATGAACACTCTTGTTTTGGGATCACTGGGCCCTTTTATGGTTTAGCTTGATTTGTTTCCTAAATTGATTAAGTTAATTTGGGAAAAAAGCCATCTTTGCACCCCTATCTGGTGTGATTCCAGAACAACTATTCTGGAATTAGATATTCCAGAATAACTCCACGGTGCGTTCACATGAGCATGTACTTGCACTGTGCAGCACCTCAAAGGCTTTTGAGGCACCACAAAACACACCCTGCATATGTGATTTGGTTCTCCATGCTACATATTTGCATCACGGAGCCGAATTTAGATACTGGGAAATTCTGGTATCAAAAAAAAAGCATGCTGAGAGAAAATGGCACGGCGCATGTGGCAGCAGCATGTGCCACCCAGAACTAAAGCCTAGTCAGCCAGAGTCACACTCTGGTTGCCAGCCCAGCTCTGCACTCCCGGGTCACCATCACTGCAGCCCCAGGAGCCACCCAGGACCTAAGGTAAGGCTGCTGGGGCCAGCCCAGGTACTGGCCCCAGCCTCCCATATCCCATCTGGAATAATTTGCCCTGTGCCAGAGCACACATGCAGGGGCATTCCCAACAAATATGTGCCGTTGCTATTTGTCTCCAAAGAAACGCACGTGCATGCTTGTCTGGATGCACCCCTTGTGTAAATTAAGCAAGGATATTGCAGAAGGTTTTGTATTGCATATTTCAGATTATTTACATTTAGTTTCCATTCACCATTATTTTTAATATATCCTTTTCTGTTTGTCATGTTTCAAGAAAAGTAGAATAATTTCTGGTTACTGCAAGGAATTATGTCATTGCAACTTTTCATGCAACACTTTTGTTCTTTGTTAGATGATGGCAGATCTTATGTTTAGAAAACAAAAGTATGAACAAGCTATATACCTTTATCAGAAGGTTCTGGATAAAGCACCAGGTATCTACTATTAAATCAAATTCTTTTTCTGGAGGTTCCCACTTTAAAAGGATAACTAAGGAAATTATGTGATATCCTTATTTTCTTTAATCTACGAAGCTTCCAAGTACCATCATCTATAATATGAAGATTTTTTGTGATGCCATGACACTTAAAAGGACAAGATGAATAAGTCTAAAATGTGACTGTGGTTTAGCACAAGGCTGTCCATATTCTAAGTGGCTGGACGCACATGCCTTTTGGACCACACTAGTGGTTACTTGCCATGCGAGTCACATCAGCTCGAGCTGTTGGGTCCCCTTGACTGCGTGCTTCCTGGGTTTTCCCCTTTCCCCCCACAATAGCACAGCACATGTGGGGACCTCCCTACTTTCCCTGCACTATGCAAGCAGATGCCTTCCCACACTGTACTACACATGCTAGTGCCCTATCTCACTCTCAGTTCACCGACCCCAGGCTCCTCTGCTGCATCATGTCACGGCTCTCCCAGCACAGCGAGAAGTGGAAGCTAAAGCAGGGAAGAGTTGCCTGGAAACCCCAGCTTTTGCTCCAGCTGGAGTGATGGAGAGAGACAGAATGATGGAGAGAGCAATGGCTGGGTGGGAGCCTGGGGGGCATGAATTAACCCCCTGCATGCTGCAAGTTGGACAGCCCTGCTTTAGCACTTTTAAAGACGTGAAAAAGTTGGTGAATTCGAGGTTCCTTTGTTTCGTCATTGGAAGGCTTAGCCTCTTCCCAGCTTTGAATTCTTCAAGCAGCATTACCATATGTTGATAACTATCAACAGCAAAACACCTTAAAAAAGATTGATACAATCTGCATTAGTTAAATATGAAGATAACATTTACTTTGTTGTGTTGTGTAATTTGTAGATAACTTCTCAGTCATGGAAAGATTAATTGATTTGCTAAGAAGAAGTGGTAAGCTTGATAAAACTACATTCTTCTTTGAAATGGCAAGGAAACATTCAACTCGAATACCTTTAGAGCCTGGTTATAACTACTGCGAAGGACTTTACTGCTGGTAAATTGTACAAAGTAATACTTGTAAATATTACGAATACTCATTCTGCCTTTACCGATTTTTCCACTTCCAGGGTTCAGTTGGTGAACTGAAACAAGCATTTTGGTTCATGAGAACTATTCTTCGCAGATTGGTTTGCTTGGAAATTGAATTCAGTACATATTTAAGCAAATAGGTTTTGTGTGGGAATAGGAAGTGTGTTAGATCATATAGTGAAAAAGACCAAATGAATACAGTACAGTCATAGGTATGACCTCTACCTGACTCAAGAAGTCTATGGGCCAACGAGAGGCAAAGCGCTGCTTGACCTGGTACTGGCTACGGGGGACGACCTAATCAGTGACCTAGTGATTGATGGGAAGCTGGGTGACAGTGACCATGAGCTGATCACCTTCACCATCCGCCGTAAAGCTGGCAAGTCAGTCAGCAACACAGAAGTCCTTGACTTCAGAAAAGTCGACATTGACAAGCTCAAGAGGCTAGTCGGTCAGGCCCTCAGGGACCATGACCCCAGGGAGAGGGGAGTTCAAGAAGAGTGGTTGCTTCTGAAGGAAGCGATCCTCAGTGCACAAGCTAAATCTATTCCAACATGGAGGAAAGGCAGCAAGAAGGCACAGCAGCCCCCCTGGCTCTCCAGAGACCTAGCGGACCTACTGTTGCTAAAAAGGAAAGCCTACAAAGGATGGAGGACGGGATTCACCTCCAAGGAGGATTACTCCGCGCTGGTCCGGTCCTGCAGGGAGCAAACCAGGAAAGCCAAGGCTGCAACTGAACTCCAACTAGCTTCAGGCATCAAGGACAACAAAAAGTCCTTTTTCAGATATGTGGGGAGCCGGAGGAAAAGCAAGGTCAATGTTGAACCCCTGCTAAACCAGATGGGGCAACTGACAACTGACGCCCAGGAAAAAGCCAACCTATTAAATAGGTACTTTGCGTCAGTCTTTCATCAGTCACACGGGATGCCCATGCCTGCTATGGGACAGGGAAATCTGGGTAAGGGGGATCCCCTACCCTCCATCAATGCTGACCTCGTGAAGGAACACCTTGAGAAGCTGGATACCTTCAAGTCAGCTGGCCCTGACAACCTGCACCCCAGGGTACTCAAGGAGCTGGCGAGCATCATAGCCCAGCCCCTGGCACAGATCTTTGAAAACTCCTGGTGCTCTGGTGTAGTGCCCGAAGACTGGAAGAAGGCCAATGTGGTGCCGATCTTCAAGAAAGGGAGGAGAGTGGATCTGGCTAACTACAGGCCCATTAGCCTGACTTCTATCCTGGGGAAGATCTTAGAAAAGTTTATTAAGGAGGCCATCCTTGAGGGACTGGCCCAGGCTAACATCCTAAGGGACAGCCAGCACGGGTTTCTTGCGGGTAGGTCTTGTTTGACCAATCTCATTTCCTTCTATGACCAGGTGACCTATCTCCTGGACAAGGGAGAAGAGATTGATGTCATATATCTTGACTTCAAAAAAGCTTTTGATCTGGTATCCCATGATCACCTCTTGGCCAAACTGGCCAGTTGTGGCCTTGGCTCCACCACGATCTGCTGGCTGGGAAATTGGCTTTGTGGTCGGACCCAGAGGGTTGTGATTGATGGCAGTCACTCATCATGGTGCCCTGTGACCAGTGGGGTCCCTCAAGGCTCTGTCCTGGGACCCATCCTGTTCAACATCTTCATTAATGATGTGGACATTGGAGTCAGGAGTGGACTGGCCAAGTTCGCCGATGACACCAAACTTTGGGGCAAAGCATCCATGCCAGAAGATAGGCGGGTGATCCAGGCTGACCTGGACAAGCTCAGCAAATGGGCAGACGAGAACCTCATGGTGTTTAACACCGATAAATGCAAGGTTCTCCACCTTGGGAGGAAAAACCTGCAGCACCCTTATAGGTTCGGCAGTGCTACGTTGGTTAGCACTACAGATGAAAGGGACTTGGGGGTCATTATTGACCACAAGATGAACATGAGCCTGCAGTGCGATGCTGCGGCTAGTAAAGCAACCAAAATGCTGGCGTGCATCCATAGATGCTTCTCGAGCAAATCCCGGGACATCATTCTCCCCTTGTACTCGGCCTTGGGGAGGCCGCAGCTGGAGTACTGCGTCCAGTTTTGGGCTCCACAATTCAAAAAGGATGTGGAGAAACTTGAGAGAGTCCAGAGGAGAGCCACGCACATGATCAGAGGTCAGGAAAACAGATCTTACGATGACAGGCTGAGAGCCATGGGACTCTTTCGCCTGGAAAAGCGCAGGCTCAGGGGTGATCTGATGGCCACCTATAAGTTTATCAGGGGTGACCACCGGGATCTGGGGGAACATCTGTTCACCAGAGCGCCCCAAGGAATGACGAGGTCGAACGGTCATAAACTACTAAAGACTGTTTCAGGCTGGACATAAGGAAGAATTTCTTTACTGTCCGACCCCCAACGTCTGGAACAGCCTGCCATCGGAGGCGGTTCAAGCACCTACATTGAACACCTTCAAGAGTAAATTGGATGCTTCTCTTGCTGGGATCCTATGACCCCAGCTGACTTCCTGCCCTTTGGGCAGGGAGCTGGACTCGATGATCTCCCGAGGTCCCTTCCAGCCCTAATGTCTATGAAATCTATGAAATAAAAGAACAGAGTAAAATAGAAGACATTTGGTTGACTTGTATGTCAACTTCAGAAGGTTTATTACAAGAGACTTGAGGTTGTATACAGCTCCAGCAACAAGGAGTGAAAGTTTGGCCCCTTTCAAGTCACTGGCAAAACTCTCATTGATTTCAGTAGGGTCAAGTTTTTGCCAGAGTTCTTTTGGTTTAATACACTAAATTCTATCAAATAAGGTTTTGCAATGAATAAAATATAGTTCTTTATAAAACACCTTTTCAATCAGGAAAATCAAAGTAGAAGATTACCTACTTTAATTGAGCCCTAAAGTTTGGTCCTGCTTTAAAACATGACTGCGAACTTCTATACTATATTTTAGTGATTCATACATAAGATTAGAACAAGTGGAAAGATTTTAGATTACAGGCTCCATCTTGGATGTGACAGTCAGGCTGAGGTTCTTTCCTTCTCATGTATAGTAAAAACTCCACAGGCCTAAATTGCTCATTATTGAGCTCTGAAGCCATACAGAGTTCAAATTGCATATTCAGGGCTACTTGTGAAACTTGATTGCCAGCAGTGGATTGCACAGGTAGACCTGATTGGAACTTAATAAACAGTTTTCTCGAAACACACGATACAATACAATGCACGGGTCAGCTCATTTAGTATCACCTGTAGGGGCTTTAAAGTGCTCAAAGACAAAAAAAAGCAACAGAAAACCTTATTCTGTAGATATCTTTATAGGGTACTCTTAAATGAACTAGCTTAGGTTCTAGAAACAATGTAACTGCATTAATTTAGTAATTTGCCTAGCTAATTTTTCATGTACGTGGAACCATAATATACTTAAGAGAAATATTAGATTTTATTAAAACTTTATGTAAATAAATATGGAAATGCCTTTATAATTAAGATTGATGACAGTCTCACAGACATGTTATAACTAGACATGATATATTCTACTCAAACAGGCACATGGGACAACCCAATCAAGCACTGAAGTATTTCAACAAAGCTCGAAAGGACAGTGAGTGGGGCCAAAGAGCCATCAGCAGTATGATTCAGATTTGTCTTAATCCTGATAATGAGATATTAGGAGGAGACGTGTTTGAAGGCCTTAATGAAGAGAACAGGTAAGAAAACAGACCAGCACTTCTGGAAATGATTAGTAACAGAGAAAAGTCTTAGACTATCAGGTTCATCTCCCAAGAACTATTTGAGAATAACTTTCAAGGTCTGGTCATTTCTGTACAGAGACAGAGGGTTTCAGTTCAGCTGCCCCCTCTTCACTATATTCACCAGCACAAAATAGAAACTTTTGACATACTTGTTTTCCCTCTAAAAATGTTGCCATCCATGAGTAGAGAGAGGTAGTTAACCATGTTAGTCTGCAAAGTAGGCTGTCACTTACAAAAACTTATGCTTTCCTGAACCAATTAGTCTCTAAAGTGCTACCTGCCTTGCCCTCTGCCTGTCTTTAAAAATGTTGAGAAGTATTTAATGGTTGTGAAAACTACTATACTGAGAAGCCTAAAACATAATAGCCTGTTCTTAGTTACAAAGTAGGTATACAAGTAATGGCAATTTAAGGTGCTTCAGCTCTGTTCTGGATGGGCGCAGTGGTTTTGTGATTTAATAATATTGAATATATATAAAATCTGCTTCTGTGTATGTACAACTATAAATGCATCCTTGCTCTGGTATGATTAAGAGTGAAAGATGAGCGCAGCAGTTGCTTTTACCATTCATCTATATTTAACACGTTTTGAAATATCAGAGGTTTAATGTTATCAGTAACTTAAAAGAGAAACAAGAAGCTCAGCAACATGGGGTGTGTACAGCTGAGAAACTACTGAAGGAGTTTTATCCTCGATCCCAAGATGACCAAAATCAACTGAAGATGCTACAGAACTACTGTCTGATGACCACTAAAGACAAAAGTAATGTGGAGAAAGCTCTTAGTGCATTTATAGAAATGGCCCAAAACGAGGTAAGAAATTCTTCAGTGCATTTTGCATTCTGTTCTGTTGTAGCATGCTAACAGCCCCATGCATGTTTGGTTTTTTTATCAAGAATATTTTTAAATGCCCTGATTAAATTATGATTAAAAGTATTTTATCATTTTTCATTAATAAATCCTTAATCATGTGAAGTGTACAATAAGTTTGCATTATTGAGGTTCTGGTTAACTCAAGGAATTTTCATTCCAGTCAAATGGATATTGGGGAACAAGGGTTTCACTCTGCAGTTCAAGGGTGTTCCTGTTCTAGCAAAGCTTTTCATGGCATGCTTAGCTGAAAGTATACAAGTACCCTTCCAAACAATTATGTAGGTTTAAAGTTATCCATATGTTTAAATGCTTTGCCAAACAGAAGCTAGAGCACTTAGCAGCTTACTGAATGAATCCCTTGCCCCTGGTTTGTGCCTGTTGACTTAATAATGTTATTCTGGCAGTGCACCTTTGGTGCCTGCCACTTTAAGGGCAAGAGCAGGCAGCCGCCAGGTGCCTAATGAGGGCAGCCATTTTTTAACATAGGCCAGAGCAGCAATAGTCTGTGTTGAGCAGCCAAGGAGACAACATCAGGCTGAGCTGCTCCTGGAACACCTTGGGGGTAAGGGTGAGGCTATGGGGACAGAGGAGTCCTCAGTGGTCCTGGACATGATCTAAAACTGTAACCTGCCAAGATAGGGAGGCCTGGTGGGACTGCCAGTGGCGTGACAGCCCCACTTAAATACAGGGACCATGAACCTACCCCGTGTAAGGTGGGTCGAGGCACCTAAACCCAAGCCCCCACCTTTGGGTGGGTTACTAAGAAGGAGGAGTGGGGTCAGGAGCCCACAGGGATATAAGACCCTGGAGGCCCTGGGGAGCAGGCAGTTGTGGAGTCCTAGAGAAGGGGGCAGTTGAGAGACCCTGAGAAAGCAGGGGTGTTAGTGGGCCCACCCAGAGTAAGATGCGTGTTCAAGACCTGAAGGACTGCGTGTAATTTGGGGTTGAGTAGGGCTGAAGGGATGGTCAGAAGGGCAGCCCCAGGGGGTGTGTTGAGTAGAGCTGAAGGAAGGCCAGAAGGGCAACATAAGGGCCAACCCCCCACAAGATCATGGTGTTGTGTATAAGGAGCCCGGTGAGGGGCTAGGCAAAGTTCGTCTTCCATTTGGTGAACTGGCTGGCACTACCCAGGTGAGGGTCATGGGAGAGGCTCAAGAGACTGCATGTCGCCAGCCAAGGCATGATTCAGATAAGCCTGATGGCCAGAAGGGTTGCTCCAGGAGACAGCAGGGCAGAGTGGAGGGGGCACAGTATACTGCAGCAAGCAAGAGACCGTGTGAGAGGGGGTGGAGTGTGAGAGGATCCTGTGAGAGAGGGGCAGTATGAGTGTGTGTGTGTGGGTGAGACCTGGTGGAGGACTAGGTTTGGTCCGGCTTGTGGCCAGGAGTATGATAACATCTTGGATGCTGTCTGCAAGGAATGGGCCATGGTATAGGGGAGGTACAGAGATGTGGATAGCGTCTCCTGGCATCAGGGCATAGAATGGACAGCCTCCCGCTTTTATCGCCAGTGTATTTTAATAGCAAAGTCGTGGCAAGCGAGACTGGGCAGCCTGCCCTACATAGAGAGGTGGGCGAGCTGATTTGAGATTCAGCCCCAAGCTTGCCCCCGTCACAATTATATACTTAGCTTTGTTATAGAGCTTTCGTCCAGATACAGTTGACACTATGTGGATGGATTCTAAGATTAGAGCAGGAGTGTTGGTATGTGTTAAATTGGCATCTCTGATCTTCTCATGGCAAATTAAGTACTGCAATCAGAAATACTGAGAAACCTATTCATTTTAATAAACCATTGACAGTATTGCTAATTCTTATAAAAGACAGTGAAACCCATAATATTTCCAAATCATGGAAAGAGCTTGTTCTTCAAACTGGCATTTTTATTTGACTGTTAATTTTTCTAATCTGTACGATATGTATATATTTTTAGAGAGAAAGTGTTCAAGCCATTTTGGCAATGGCACAAGCCTACATGATCCTTAAGCAGACTCCTAAGGCTAGAACCCAACTAAAACGGTTAGCTAAAGCTAACTGGACTGTCTCAGATGCAGAAGAGTTGGAAAAAAGTTGGATTTTACTGTCTGATATATACTGCAACAGTGGAAAGTATGATCTTGCAATGGAGCAACTGAAACGCTGTTTACAATACAACAAGGTGAGAAGAAAAGATGTTTACAAGGAGATCTTGAAAAGTAAAAATGCGTTTTGATTAGCTTGGAGTATGAATGCCAAAGCAATGCTGGGAAAACTGGTTTCATTAAGAGTCATTGATAGTTAGCCCAAAAAGTAAAAGCTCTGAACACCAGCTACAGTTTGGAACCTGGATTTCAGTAAAATTGACTAATGGAATAAAATCAATGTGATTGTCATGATGATTAAGATTCTCATCTCATTCAGTTTGTGAATTTGACAAAAAGGCAAGGATTGTTGTGGGTGACATCTTTCACTGGACCAACTGCATGGTTGGGATAGACTTAGACAATCTTTTAAATATGACCTGAAGAGGAATGCTTCACATCTGAAAGCTTGTCTAAGTCTATCCCAACCATGTAGTTGGTCCAGTGAAAGATATCAGCCACAACAATCCTAGCTTCTCACATAATTCCTGGAGCATCACAGCTACAACATCACTCCTACACTACCAAAACATGAATTTTACAGTTAATTTTGGTTGGAGCAGAATTTGACCCTAAATGCAAGAAGTGGTTTATAATTAATTAGCTAACTAGTTAGTTATGGTTTCACATTTAAAATCCTAAAAATCAGGAAATGTAAAAGTGAAGGCTGTAAAATCAATGTTAGATTAGCCAAGTTGAATATCCTGTTTTAGTGTACATATTTATGAGCTAGACAGTAAAGCATCAAGCTACACCTTTAAGGGAAAAAATAGACAAAATCTAGTGTTTTTGTATTGTTTTACTAATGTATTTAAATAGAAAATATAATTTAGGATCCTGATTTACAATCTAGAGAATGCTAAAATGACGTAAAAATATATTAATTTTTAATCCATTTTAGTCGTGTTCAAAAGCTTATGAATACATGGGTTTTATTATGGAGAAAGAACAGGCCTATAAGGATGCTGCAGCTAATTACAAATTAGCTTGGAAATATAGTAATCAAGCAAACCCTGCCATTGGTGAGTTGATAAAAACTTATTCTATTTTAAATCCTCCTTGAAAATTAGCCAGCATATTCATTCTTGAATCATTGTAAAAGATTATATTAAATATCCTGCAACTTTATTTTACATGGTCTAAAAATGCAAGAAATACTTGGGCTATGGTAATTTCTGTCTTCAGTTATACTGATGTAATCAACATGATGTTGGTGGGGTTAAAAAAAGGTGTAACAAATACAGGAAGAAGAACTTTAATGACAGCTAAGAGTTTAATACTGCCAAGAGTTTACTGACAGCTAATAATAATATTGGACAAAAAGTGAAGGGTTATTGTTTGGCCAGGGACATGGTACTTTTTATGTATAGGGAGGACTAAATTCAGAAGAGTCCTGTATAGAGATGAGTTACATTTCGACAAGATTCCTGAGTTCCAGGCCCTACTCAGGATTTTTTTTCAAATAACTGACTAATGTAAAATGTATAAACCATCCAAGAACAAGGACTGAAAACCAGATCTTCACAGAGCTGAGGGAGAACCGTGGCCCCCTCGAGATGTTACATGTATTATGGGTTAAAAGTGAGTTTCATGCAACTTTTTTGAAACATGCCAGACCTTCAGGCAAGTTATCCCACAATAAAAACGATGAACCCACAATAACATTTACAGATCCACCTAAGAGAATTCATGATTAAATCTTTTTAATCAGTTTTAACATCTGGCCACTCCCTGGTGCTGGGCTGCCACTGCACCATTTAAACTTACCATCTCATGGGAAGCCTCTCATCAGAGACAAGCTCCACCATGCTGGGCTGCTCATGCACCCATTTAAAGTGCCCCTGGAACATGCTGGCACACAGACCCTGAGACTGATGAGCCACTCTCCAAACCTAGGCTCCCTGCATGCCTTCTCCTTTAAAAGTCATGTGTGCATCCCAACTGCACGCATGCCCTTTGAACATGCCGGCACACAGAGAGTCCAGGACTTGGAGGCCACTCCATGATCCAGGGCTGCCCACGTAGCAGCATACCTACAGGTTGGGGAACTCCCCTCTTGTCAGCACAGAGGCGGAAAAGGATCTTGGAGTCATCATTGACCCCAAGATGAACATGGGCCGGCAGTGTGGGGACGCAGTCAGGAAGGCCAACCGCACCTTGGCATGCATCCACAGATACATCTCGAGCAGGTCCAAGGAGGTGATCCTCCTCCTCTATGTGGCACTGGTCAGGCCACAGCTGGAGTACTGCGTCCAGTTCTGGGCGCCGCACTTCAGGAGGGATGTGGACAACATGGAAAGGGTCCAGAGGAGGCCACTCGCATGATCAGGGGACAGCAGGGCAGGCCCTACAAGGAGAGGCTGCGGGACCTGAACCTGTTCAGCCTCCAAAAGAGAAGGCTGAGGGGGGATCTAGTAGCCTGTTATAAACTAGTCAGGGGGGACCAGCAGGCACTGGGGGAGTCCCTGTTCCCCTGAGCACTGCCAGGAGTGACCAGGAATAACGGTCACAAGCTGACAGAGGGTAGATTTAGGCTGGATATCAGGAGGCGCGACTTCACGGTCAGGGCAGCTAGGATCTGGAACCAACTTCCAGGAGAAGTGGTGCAGGCTCCTACCCTGGGGGGTTTTAAGAGGAGGCTAGATGTACACCTTGCTGGGGTCGTTTGACCCCAGTACTCTTTCCTGCCATGGCAGGGGGTCGGACTAGATGATCTGCTCAGGTCCCTTCCGACCCTAGAAACTATGAAACTATATTTAAAGGGCTTGCAGGCAGCCCAGCACCAAGGAGCTGTTCCCTGATGTTAGGTTCCCTGAGCACTGGTAGATGCACAATAGGATCTGAGGAATGTTATCCAAGATCCCCAAAATCATGCATCCTACCATGCCAGACCTTGAACATCTGCCATAGCACACACTCGTTTTGGCATCCAGATAAAACTCTTCAGATCCCATAGCACGATTTAATTTAACATCTGGCAGGAACCCATGAGGCTATGAACTCAGCCTCTCTCTGCAAGCTCGTCTATCCCCATGGTAGTGCTCAGTGATCCGGTTTCAGTAGAAAAGATAGGGAAAGCCTTCACTCAGACTATTGTATATCTTGGTGGCATGAGCAATCTCCGTGGAGTTGGGAAATACGTTTGAATCCCTTCACTCTGGGGCCTACAGCTCGGTTTCCTGCTTTGTGGACAAATGCTCTATCCACTGGGCTCTTATGCTGTAGGTAGGCACCATTTTTTCTATTTTGAGTGAAAGTGACGGTGGCTGCTAAGCTTCCTACTGAACTCATGCTGTTTGTGTTTGCTAGACGTGCTTGCAGCATGCCGAAAGGATGAGTGTCTCCCCTACGTTTGGGTCACAACAGAGAGCAGATAGCGGCTAAATGCCTGCTTCCTCAGACTGGAGCACTTCTGTGCATGTGTCGAAACCTATGTTTAGACACTACATTGTGGCAGCCCAAAATGTAGTTGCTGTGAGTGGGTTTTGTGGCACCTGGAGTGGAATTTTCTGAAACTTTTTTGCAAATTGAAAATCTAAATTTCACCCAACCCCTTCTATACCAGTTTGCCAGTCCAGATCTGATCCTGAGAGGTTAGTCACAGAGGAACCATTTATCAAGCATCTGAGCACAGGAGGATCCCCAGTTACTTTTTACGATAGATTTACTGCCCCTTTGCATCCCAGGAGAAATAGTTTCATCTTGAAAAATGTCCATCACATCCTGGGAAGCTGAATTATATTACAGTAATTTCTTTTTATCCATTAGCAATTTTTCTTTTGTGTCCTTGTTTTTTAATAACCAAACACAACACATACATTAATCCAATTAAACATCCACAGAGAAATTTTTGCAGCACAATTTACAAGTTCATAATCCTTTGTTCAATTTTAGTATATCCTATTTTCATTTTAGTTAATTATCATTTTTTGTCTGAAGCACTGTTTAATACAATCTGTTGACTTAAGTGGACATATAGGCTTGTGTTCCAATTACAGCATGTTCGTTTCCCTTTTTTTTCCAGGTTTCAAACTTGCTTTTAACTACCTAAAAGATAAGAGATATGTGGAAGCAATAGAAGTTTGTCATGATGTAAGTTCTACATAAAACTGTTAATTACATCATGAAACATAGGGTGATTAAGTTAAGTTATAACTGACAATCTTTTCTTTTTTATTAGGTCTTGAAGGTGTGCCCAAGTTACCCCAAAATTAGAGAAGAGATTTTGGAAAAGGCTCAAAGAGGTCTCAAACCCTAAAAATAGAGTTCTTTTTTAATATAAAATGTTCTGACATAGAAATATGACACATACTAGAAATAAAAACGTATCTTCAGTAAGGATTATGAATTTTAGACTTTCTAAAGAGAACAATGGGCCTGATTCTCATTTTTATTTAAGACCCCTTTCTGGCAAGGTGAAGAAGCCTTCCAGTAGGAGTAGACTGTGTTTATATCCAAGTGAAAGCTCCTTTATCCTACTGGGAAGGGATAAAAAGACTTTCTTGTACACCAGATTCAGGCTTGGCATAATGCTAATATCAGAGTTTAAAGTTTTGAAGGATTGCTTTAGAACAGAGATGTCAAACTTGTTTCGATCCTAAACGAGATTTTCTGCAAGCCAGATCCAGACCTTCAGGCTTCCCATGGGCTGGACAACCTGTGAGTGGCAATGGCGTTCTTCCCACTTTCAGCATGGTTTCAAAACCCAAAGACTAAACACCATTGCTGCTTGCCCTCCCCATTTTTCCTGTTACCTATTTTAGTCACTAAGTATGACTAAACCCCTGATTTCAGCAATGGCTATTGGGGTGCAGGAAGTGAGTGGCATTAACTCCCTGGTTTCCAGAGCTGCATTGAAACAGTAGTTCCAAGGGCCTTGGGGATTAATGTCACTGCTTCATGGGCTTTGGCAGTCATAACAACAAGCCCATAAGTCAAATCAGACCTGTGAAGGAGGGTAGTCTGGCTTATGAGAAACTGACTGGAGCAGGCTATTTGCTTAACACCGCTACTTTAGAGTATTCCTGGGGCCTCACAGACTTATTAAATGTAATATTTCAAGTTCTTTTACCAGCAAATATGGGCTATATTTTATAGTTAATAAGACTAAACCATCTTTTTTGAAATAAATGTATTAATCTATTCACTAAAAATAAATGAGCAAGTACTATACTATGAAATTTTGTGGTTTCTGGTTTTGAACTTTATTTTCAATGCTTCATTAAATTTATTGTACTTTTTATTTGTTTGTTGAGGCATTATTTTTAAAAATGTGTAAAAAGGTAAAGAAGGACAGAGTTTTATCTTATAGGTCAATGGTTCACAACCTTTTTAACTTCAAGGCACTACACCATGATTTTTCAGAATTTAATGGCACCCTGGTTGAAAATCACTGAGTTGGAATCTAAAATCAGAAGAGTTATGCAGTGGTGCCTTAAGGCTACAAAGATTGAGGACCACTGATCTAGTATGTGCCAGGTGAGGGCAGGAGGGACAGGACCTCAGCCAGCCGTGCCCCAATCTTTTCATCAGATGCCCTCTCCCTGCCCGCTATCTGTACTTGAGAAAGCAAGGGCAGCCCCCCACCAGAGACTCCTCCAGAGTCTTTCATGCTTATGACCAGAGCCTAGAGGTAGGCAATAGTTACTGCTGTAGAAAATGGTGTGTCCCAGATTCTGTCCGTCTCCAGATCACACGTGCTTTATATCAGCTTCAGCCAGGAATCTCTATCTACTCAGGACCCAGAGCCCAAAACCTCTTCTGAGTTCATCTATACCCATTTTTTCCATATTAGGTTTCACTCTTTTATTTTCAAGTGGTGATAGGGATTGGCACATTCTGCCATTTAGTCAGAGAGGTTATCCAGAAACTGGGAAGGAGAGCGCTTGCTTGCAGCGGGAGGGTGGTGCTGGGTTTGTGGGTGGGCATGGGGGGTGTATGTGGGTGGGTATGGCCCCCCCCTGGCATCTCACCATGTTGCACAGCCCCCACCAGAAGCAACAGTATGTGGCTGGCCCACGGGGCACTCATGTCCACGGCAGGCAGAGCTCCCTAGCGGTGTGCAGGTCCAGGTCCAGCCAAGTCCCAGGAGTTATTTTAATCACTAAAATATGAGCTAAATAGAAGGCAATATTTTACAGTTAGGGTGGCCAGAATCTGGAACCAGCTTCCTAGGGAGGTGGTCCTCGCCCCTACCTTGGGTAAATTCAGAAAGAGGTTAGATGATCACCTGTCTGGGGTCTTGTGAACCCAGCATTCATTCCTGCCTGTGGTAGGGGGTCAGGCTAGATGATGTGTTCAGGTCCCTCCTGACCCTAACTACTATGAAACTATGAGCTGCACGTGGCAGCATGGAGCCAGCCTGGCCCAGCCCAGCCCAGCCCAGCCCACTGCTGCATGCCTTCAACCCAGACTGGGCTGGCTCCATTCCAGCATGTGGGGATCAGCACTCCTGGTGGGAGCTGCACATCAGGCCAGGCCAGCTCCATGCCTCCACATGGGGCTTCCAGCACTCCAACCAGGAGCAGCAGAGAGTTGTGCGTCATCAGGCCAGGTGGGCTCCCTGCCACCATTTGCAGCTCACTGCTAGAGTACTGGAAGCCCCATGTAGAGGCACAGAGCTGGCTGGGCCTGGCCTGATGCCATGCAACTCCCACCAGCAGTGCTGCAAGCCCCACATGCTAGCATGGACCCAACCCAGTCTGGTCTGAAGGTGCGTGCCAGTGGGCTGTGCCTGGCTGGATCCGTACCTCCATGTGCAGCTCCCGGGACTCAGCTGGAGCCATGCACTGCTGGAGAGCTCTGCCTGCCATGGCCATGACTGCTCCGAGAGCCTTCTGCCTCCTGCTTCTGTTGCCACCATTGGTGGGGGATGTGTGCGGGAGGATGTGTGTGGCAGGGGGACTGGTGCCGTCAGTGGCAGGGGCTGTGCACAAGAGGGGGCATGTGGCAGGAGGGCCCACACCTACCCCCTGCACAAATCCCACACGCTTCCACACCCACACCACCCAACACCCACCCACAAATCCCACACCCTCTTACAAACCCCCCACACCCACCCACGCACCCCCACACCTTGACAACCCCCCACACACATTCTACACCCACTCCCAACCATACCCCGCATCCCCCCCATACACACAATATACAAGAATAAGACTTTATTTTGAGGCTTTATGCAGCCTCCTGTATATACACCATGCAAACACAGATAAATCAGTACAAAAATGTTTTTTTCTAAAGCATGTTATAGTTAATGTTTGATTTCTAGCATATAATTTGTTTTTTTTCCCTGTTCCAAGATGTCAACACCCCCTCCCAAAAGGAGTATTTCCAGGGGCGAGACGAAGGGCTTCCAGGGGCAACTATCAGAAGTCAGGGGGTGGGACTTCTGGTCCCAAGATGGCAATTGGGGTGGGGCACCTGGCATGGGGTGGGGCTGCCCTTGCAGCCCTCAACAGCTCACCAAAAAGTCTTTAAGCAGCCCTCCAGGTGAAATAATTGCCTGTCCCTGCTCTAATGGTTAGGATATTCAGATGGAGATATTCCGGTCCAAGGAGCCATCTCCCTGTCTGGCTGAGGAGTGTACTGAACCTGTTCCTGAATGATTGCCTCCAGCCCTTTTCTATTATAGTCTATTATTTTAAGGGACCTACCAAATTCATGATTTTGCAGATTCTGCAAAATCCAGTATTGTCCATGAAATCCAAGCAATGCTTGCAAAATCCACGGGGGGAAAAACTTGCAGAAAAGAAACTGCTCTCTCCTTGGAGGAAGGCAGCAGTCCTCAGCATCCTGCAGCAGTCCAGCAGGATGGAAAACAGGGTTGGGGGAAGGGTTGCTGTCTAGAAGAGCTACAGGCAAGCTACACCCCTGTCTTGCACTGATAGTTGGCTGCGGGGACTACCTGTCATGTGGCTCCATCCCTCTCCACCAATCAGCAGTGAGGGGTGGGGCTGCATAATGGACAGCCCTTGCAGCCAATCAGTGGTGAGGGGTGGGGCCACATGGCAGGCAGCCCCTGCAGCCAGTCAGCAGTGAGGAGAAGGCCCACCAGGGCCCCTCAGCCAATCAGGGGCATTGTGTCCTGCTTGTGAAATGGCTGCCTGCACCTGTGATCTCCCCACAAAATCGGGGGGCAGCCCCCACCAATTATGTAGATCCCTAATTATGTAGATCCCCCTGGTCTGGTGAAATTCCCAAGCAAAATGGGCATTCAGGAGTTCAGTTTTTTCCTGAATGTCAGTTACCAGCTGCCTCGAGGTGTTAAGCAGGCGTCCCACACCTCCATTTGTTTTCCTTCTACTGCCTGCATACCTAAAGAAAGACTTTTTGTTGGCCTTGACTCCCATGGCTAACCTAAACTCAGTCATCGCCTCGGCTTTCCTGATCATTTCCCTACAAGTGCTGGCCACTATTGTATAGTTCTCCTTGGGGACCATCCCTAGCTTCCATTATGTGTACACCGCTTTTTTCTTTTTAAGAGGATCGCAATGTCCCTGTTAAGCCAGGAGGGTTTGCCAGCCCTTCTGCTACCTTTCCTCTTTGCAAGAACAGTTTTCTTTTGTGCTTCAAGGACCATATCTTTGAGCAATGACCACTCTTCGTGCACCCCATTAACCTTCGCCTTCCTGGTCCCACATTGCCTCCCCTACTAATGCCCTGAGCCTGTCATAGTCAGCATTTTTGAAGTCCAGGATTTCAATCCTGTTGCTTGATTTGTCAATCTTACAGGAGACAGTGAACCTGATAATTTCATGATCGGAATTTATGCCAGCCCCTCGCATGGAGCAGCTTCCTAGACCCAGCAGTCCCCATCCCATTTTCATTCAGATACCTTCTAAGGACTTTCCTTTTACGAGGCTTGCAGTCAATGCACAGAATAGAAATCAGACAGTCCCTCCAGATCTGCACTTTAAAACAATGACTAAAGCAGCGAATTGCCGCAAACAGCTGTAGTTCATCATCCTCAATGTAATTTATTTCTCCTTTGGGCATTTACAACATAACCCTACATCAAAACCATTCAGCTGCAAAATGAGTATGGTGCCATGTATATCACTGCAGAGTACAGATTATGGACAAACAATTAATCAAGCTAAGTGGCAAGATGTTTAAAATGAGAATAAATAGACAACAGTGTCTTTCAATAAAATTGTACATAGGGAACAAGTAACAGCCTTTGGAATAACAAATAAGCCATAGAAAGCATGGAGGCTTGCCAGAGCTAACAGAAAAGATGAATTCAGTGAAAGTCAGTAAAGAGATTGTTTTGGGTAGAAGGCCATTCTCTGGTTGAGGAAGAAAGAAGCTAAAAATTAATTATCATGTTCAGGGGGTGGGGATCCTTTCTTTTCAACATCAGTCACATCCGCTGAAAAGTCACATCAAACCTCTTACAGCTTTCTCTGAAACAAATGTGTCATGCCAGTGTTGTGGACAGGGTATGGACAAGACAAGACAAATCGTTGGACTCCACTGATAAAGTAATAGGTATGTTCCTTACTATTGTTTCCAATGTTTGTTTCATTAGCACTTCTTTATGTCCTGGATGAGAGGTGGGCAAAATGCAGCCCACAGGCTGGATCTGGCCCTCCAACTGATTGGATCCTGTCTGTGAATGGGTGCCTGCTAATCGATTGTATCCAGCCCATAGCACTCTGCATGCTGGCAAGTTCCACCCGCTTCCACCCAGAACAGCTTGTGCCATGCTCTTGCCTGCCCCCATCCGAGCCAACATGTACAGTTTCCCTGCAGGGGTTGTTCCCAGTGTGGCTTCAGCCGTTCAGGTACCGCTGAGCTCCCCCTGCCTCCAGCAGCTCCTTCTCCTCCTACTGCCCCTGAAGCACTGCTTCAGGCAGCAGACAGTGTGGGAAAACTGTGGGGACACATGCCAGGCACCACACCCAGCCAGGTGGGGAGAAGATGCAGCCAGCCAAGGGGAAGGCAGCTAGGAGCTGGAACTCCATGCACTGGGACGGGAACCACCCAGCTGCTTCCACCAACCTGGCTGGGTATGTGGTGCCATGGGCTGGACGGGGAACAGGTGGAGCACACCTGTCCCTGCACCTTCACCTGCACCGCCCAAGCAAGCTCTGCTATATGCACCGCCCCCCTCCCCGTTCCCCATCCCTCTCTCCCCACCCCAGGCCAGCTCCTAGCACATAATGCCCAGGCAGCACCCCCCACACATGTATACACCTACCTCCCATACACACCCACCCCGCATCCCCACCCCCCACACACCTACACATGATATAAAAGAGGTAGACTTTATTTTGAGCTATTATGCAATCTCTATATCAGGCTGGACAAAATGCGGCCCACAGGCTGGATGCGACCCGCCAGGCCATTATATCCAACCCAGGGGGGCCCTTAAAAATGTAGAAAATTAATATTTATCTGCCCCTGGCTACCTGTCATGTGGCTCTCGATGGCTTGCTAAAACTCAGTAAGCAGCCCTCCACCCAAAATAACTGCCTGCCCCTGCTCTTTATATACTACCCAAAAAACAAATCAGGACAAAAATTATTTTTTAAATGAAATTAAAATATGTTAGGGTAGATGTTTGATTTTTAGTATATGATTTTTTTTTAACTATAATTAGTTAAAATGCTATCTTCTGAAAGATATTATGTGTGTGGCCCTCAACAGGTCACCAAAACTTGTCCAGTGGTCCTCCAGACAAAATAATTGCCCACCCCTAGGCTAGGTTGCATTGTTAGGACCTCTTCTAAAGCCAGCTTCTGGGGTAACACTGCAGGCCCTGCAAAGTACATTGGGAATGTTTTAGCTACTGCTCACATATGAGTGTTGCTTTCACGGGCCAGAACAAAAGGATAAGAATTGGCTAGGCATCCTATCTGTTGATACTCTATAGGTGCATCTACATGAGACGCTTTACTGCACAGTAGCATAGTTTACTGTGTAGTAAGTGTGTGTGTCTATACATGCACATACCTACTGCACAGTAAATCTCACTAAATATGAGTAAATTTTTAGACACAAATCTGCTTTTGGTAAGCTGGCCACCAGGGGCCTGGAGATTACTCCCTGCCTCCAGGAGCAGCCTGCTGCTAGGGTGGCTTCACCACCGGAGCCTGGGCAGGCTCTGTGTCCTCCTGCCCAGCAGCAGGGAGCTCCAAGCCTCCCACTCTAAGATCGTGATCGGAGAGCTGGGGTTAGGACATAACGATCTCCCAATCCCTGTTTCACCATCACGACTGGGGAGTGAGGGCATGTGTAGATGCACATGCTTACTGTGCAGTCAACTATGCTACTGCACAGTAAAGCATCGTGTGTAGAGCTCCCCCTGGTGGCCCCTGGCCCCCTGGAGCTCCTACTGGTGGTGGCAGGGGCTAATTGCAGGGCTCCAGGAAGTGGGAGCAGTTTGCTCCCAGATTTAATGCATGTGTAGACACAACCTATGTGGCCCAAGAGGTGCATGCCCGGAGCAGCTGTGGCATTCCCACCAAGTCTAGGAACTATCATTTTCCTTTGCATGGAATCTGCAAAGTTGGAGGGAGTAAAAACCTCTTGCTCTCTCCTTCCTTCCAAGGACTGGGCATGATCTAGCATTATTTTACATTTAAGTGGTGTCTTAGGGTTTCACTGTGTTTAGGCTCACAAGTACTGTCTTGTTTGGAACTATAAATTTGACAGACTTATCTTTTCTGTTATAATTAGGAAAATATCTGGCAAAGTGTGATCAAGCAGATGAGTGAATCAAGTTTAGACTACAGTTGTGGTTGTGGCTGCGTCAGGACCAAGGTTCAAATCTGATGGCATCAAAATATAACAAGTCCTGAAGAGAAGACTAGATAAGACCAAATGACTTTGCAAGATTTGTATCATCTCAATTGATGGTTGCCCCAAGAGATACAATCTTAAGGTACAACTTTGTGAAAACGGCTGTTCTCAAGAGATTTCAGCTTCTTTGAGGTGGAGCTAGGAAAAAATAGACCCTCGTTAATTCAAATCTGAATGCCACTGACATTTGACAAGGTTTGGAGAGACTTTGTTTTTGACCCCTCTTTAGTTATAACATCAGCCAGGTAATTTTATTCTTCTTGGTCACCACCTCACTACAATTTCTAATGGAAAGAGAATTTTTCTATGATAATAGTTACACTTCTATATCATGCAGTAAAAACATTTAAGCTCTATAAACCCTCAGGCTCCAAGACACAAAACAACCACCAGCTGACAGGGCTTGGAAAGTGACCTCCCTAGGTATGTAAGTTATAAAGTTTCTTGAACCTTTCTTTGAAGCAAATTTAATATGGCAGTAGTTGGACTTCAAGTCTGATCATAAATGGCTGTTTTTATGTCTTAATCCAGTGACTGGCAATATAATTAGGTTGCCGACTGGTGTGAGCCAGTTCAGGTCAGAGGAGCATGGGCAGGAAGATGCTTGTACCCAGCCCTGCTGCTACCACTACAACACAGGGGAGGCTCCCACCGTCACTGCTTCTCTCTGCTATAGCACAGGAAATTCATAGATTGTGGGGCTGGAAGGGACCTTGTAGATCATCCGGTCCAGTCCCTCTGCACTAGGCAGGAAAAGACAACTGGGGACAAGTGACCCCAGCAAGGTGACTGTCCAGTCTCCTTTTGAAGATTTCCAGGGTAGGGGACTGCACTACCACTGAAGGGAGTTTGTACCATAGTCTGGACACCCTGACTGTGAAAGAGTCTTTCCTGGAATTGAGCCTAAAGCGGCCTTCCAGGAGTTTGTATCCATTGTTCCTGGTCTTCCCCAGGGGTGCCCTTGTAAACAGCTGTTCACCGAGTTTTTGTTGTACTCCCCTGAAATGGCAGTACGCTGCTACCAAGTCCCCTCTCAGCCTTCTCTTCTGTAGGCTGAAGAGGCCCAAGTCCCTCAGCCTTTCCTCGTATGGCTTGCCTTGCAAGTCCCTGATCATACGGGTGGCTCTTCTCTGAACTCTCTCAAGTTTTCCACGTCCTTGTTGAAGTGTGACGCCTAGACCTGGGCGCAGTACTCCAACTTCCGTCTCACCATTGCAGAGTACAATAGGAGTATCACTTCCTTAGTTTTGCATGAGATGCAATGGTTAATGCATGCCAGTGTGTTGTTTGCTTTCCTGGGTGTGTGGTTTGTGGTGCCACAAAAAGGTTTGTGGCACCACAAATTACATGCAGGGGCAATGCGTAGGGAGTGCACGTGAGTACTTGGGCATCCCTTGAGCGTGGCGGTGCACCCCTTACAAAAAGGTACCACTGACAGTGTCAGTGGCGCCTGTGGCAAGTCATGACTCTCCTTCCCTGTTGCTGATGCCACTGGCAGTGGCGTCTACAGGCATTCAGTGATTCCCATTGGCCGCTGTTGACTCTGCTGGTGGTGTCTGCGGATGGTTGCCAGCCCCCCTACTCTCCCCCACCACGGACAGTGCTGGCGGGGTCTACGGGAGCTCCCGCTTGCCGCCACAGCATTCCCACCGCTGCGCTCCCACTGTCGCCATGACCCCCCCAGCCACCGGAGGCACATGTCATTCATGACTGCATATGCCTGCACGTCTGGATTCAGCCTCTGTGGCTACATCTGTCATCTTAAGAGGGTTATGTTTAATTGGTTTTCCATTTGTGTAGCTTAGGGGAGGACAATTTAAAGATACTGTTGCAGGAAATGCTATATGTATAGCGCATATATATATGTGTGTGTGTGTGTGTGTGTACACATAACATGTAACTCTATACATATAGACATTGGTACCTATTAATATGCTGTGCTGGGATGTTTCACATGGGTTTCCCTTCTGTTCATAATTTGAGTATATACTAAATATCTTACTCAGCTTTTTCTGCTCCTTGGGAATTGTGCAGGTGAGAAAACATTTTTGTAACCTTGGGTTGTGTCACTAACACATTATATTTGTTTTTCCTATACATAGACCACTTTGGTCACTTTAGTGGGTAACAGTGAGGGAGCAAAGATAAATGATATAAATAACAAGCTTATAAACTGTTTATCAGATGGATTAGTATAAAAAGATGTTTCACTGGAAAATTCATCCCATTTCATTTTGAAAATGCTCTGCTACCTGGTCCTTCTTAGCTGCCTGGGTAAGTAATAATTAGAAGACTTCAGGTGGCAGAAAGAGCGGGTTGGAGGGTGTAGTCTTTGAATATGTGAGGGAGCCTAGAGCATCTCTGCTTTTTCTCCAGATGCACTAATGTGCTATTAGTAGCACCCTCCTTTAGTTGAGACGAGATGGACAAGAATCCCCTCAGAATTTGTCAGTACTGATTAACCACCAGAAAAATTTAATTTTAAACAAACAGAGGTTTCACATTAAGACATAAGCATGTTGCTACTGCAACATTTATACTGTACAGTGTACAGTGTACTGAGAAAAAAGCGGGATCTTTTGGCCTGGGGAATTTAATTTTGTATTTCTGGTGGTTTTATTTTATACCACTAAATCCAAGTGAGATGTACCCCTACAGACACACTTGGAAGTGCATGAGAATCTTGTCATGCTTATTTAAATACATCTGCAACATAAATTGTTAGCAACAGGAGAATTTCTTGGGAAAAAATGAAGCTAGGTTTTATGAAGTACCATTGATATGTAAGTTCTCTCATAATTGATTTAAAAAAAATGAATGAAATACTAGAACTTTGGAGTTCATGTGGCTGAATGAACACAGGGGAAGGAGGCAAGGCTTGACTGGAGCTCCCAAGCTGGCGGGGACCTCTGGGGAGCCAGGCAGAGAGCAGGCACATAAAGGGGGGACCTTCCAACTGCAGCTCTTGTCCCCAGCTGACCTTAGTATGGGGGTTACCCCAGGGATGACAGTGGCAGCAGGGGTTCCTCCTTCCAGTGCCTGGCCCTTGTTAGGAGGGACATGGGACAGCTGCAGGACTCCGGTGTAACTACTGTGATCAGGGCAGCAATCCTGGGCACGTACTGGGGAAGGCACAAAACCAGCATATGCTGCCACAGCTGCTCAATCGCATTGGCAGCACTGTGGCAGCCAGATGTCACTGCCTCCCCCATGTGTCCCGCTGCTTCTGCTGTCCCCAGCCAAGCCCAGGATCCCGCACAGCTGTTCCCTACAGCTAGAGCAGGAAAGAAACAGCTTTGGGGATTCCCCTGTGCCTGGGTCAGCTGGGGATAGTGGTGGCAATAGCAGGGGATTGTGACTGTACCACTGCAGCCCCCCTGGATCCACCCTGGAATGCTTCAGTATGCCTCCAGCCAGGGGCTGTTAGGGGCTCCTCAGGCCTGCTCCCCCAAACATACTGGGGGAGGGAGCCTTTCCAAGCCTGCTTATGACAGCCTGCTGTCCCTGGTGGGCCAAAGCAAGCAGAGCAGTTCAGCTGGGAATGGGCTGTCGGTGAGCTGAGGACCAGGACCAGGTTCACTGATGGCCTGATCCTGGGGCAGAGCACATAGACAGGGAAAAGAGCAAGCTGCAGTTCCCTGAGGCTGTGCTCAGTGACTGCTCTCCTGCTTCCCCAACCTGCCCCCTTCCAGGGGTTGATGGGGAAAGCAGAGCACTGTGGAGTGGAGGCACCAAGAGATTCCCTGTAGCACTACTTGGCACTAGACAGACATTCGACAAGCTGCTACAAAGAGTGCGCACTAGGGGTGAGCAAAGCGGGCCCTATTCAACTCAGATTTGACCTGAATCGGAGACAGTGCTCGATTCATTGATTTGGATTATTGTCCCTGATTTGATTCAGCCAAATTCAAATCTGAAGAGTTGATACTGATTTGGAGAATTAGCAATTCAGACATATACACAGCTTTAAATGTTTTTTCTACATACTTTGCAGTACCAGCACAGCTTGGGAACACTGCAATGCTGGGGCGGATGGAGTGTCCCACAGGAGTGCAGGAGGGCCTCCACATGCTCAGCAGCAAACCTGGAAGTGGACTAAAAGTACTTCTGGGTCTGCCAGGGAGTGTGCTGGGGGGCCCAGCTCAGTGAATGGCCACGGGGGGACCCTGGGTGCCACCCCAGACCCAGAAGGCACCAGTCACTGAGCTGAGGGGGTGTGGGTCGGGGGACCTAGTTCAGTCCCCAGCGGATCAGTAGTAGACTGGAAGTGCTTCTGGTCCACTTCTGGGTCTGCTGCCAAGTGTGCTGGGGAGCCCCTCGCGCTCCTGTGGTACGCTCCAACCGTCCCAGCATCACAGCATTGATGAGCCACCTGGTACCTTGAGGTATGTAGAAAAAACTTTTAAATCTGTGTCTGTGTCCGAATCGCCAAATCAATTGGGAGGCTTATGATTTGATTTGGAGAGATTCAAGGGTTCTCTGATTCAGTTTGGATTCAGCAATTCAGCCACCAAATCGGGCCGAATCTCCACCAGATCAAATCAAGGACTGAAGCTTCGCACAGCCCTAGTGTGCACATCTGTGCACTTGACTTCTGTGGCACTATAAAGGAGTTTGTAGCACTGTATACATTGTAACACCTGTTTGTACCCTCAGTTACACCAACCAGAAAATCCTTTTGCAAGAATAGCTTATTCCATTCAAAAAACTGGTCTCCAGTAGGGTGATACGCTGGTAGGCCTCAGTCTTACCACTATATATATATCCCTGTGTGTGTGTGTGTGTATATATATATATATAGTGGTCTGTGTGTGTGCATATATATATATATATATATATATAGTGATATATATATATATATATAGTGGTAAGACTGAGGCCTACCAGCATATATATATGCATAGATATATATATATATGCTGGCAACCTGTTTTAATGGAAGACAAGTCCAAACTCTTGAACATCCTGGATCTGTTGTTCTTGAAAGAGGAATTACTCAGAATGCTAGGAACATACCCTACTCCTTTTAGATAGTGAAATGGGATCTTTAGTAGTCATTGGAAGAAGAGAGATCAGTTTCTCATTTCTAAGGGAGGTCAATGATCCTGTTTATGCTAGAACTGCTACCATAAATTTTTTCCACCATTGTAACCAGTGGCCTATGCAACCATTAGCATTTCAGTGAGGTAATGCCAAATTCATTGCAAGGGTCTTGAACTCATAGTTCGCTAGCCCGAGTATTGCTGACCTGAGTTGGGATAAAAAGGGAACTGTGTGGTGCAGTATAAAGCTTCCATTTTCAAAATAACCATTTGACTTTGAAAACAATACGAGTTTGAAAGAAAAACTATGAACAGAACATACAAACTGCGAGACATGCAGCAGTACACCCTAGGTAAGTACCAAGGAGCCCTTTGGGCACCAGAACAGGGGGGCACCAAGGGCACCATTCAGAAGGCTCAAGTGCCTCTATACTAATGCTAGGAGCATGAGGAACAAGCAGGAAGAACTCACACATGTAGATAATAACTTTGATTTAGCGGGGCTAACAGAAACCTGGTAGGTTCCTACCCATGATTGGGTGGTACACATTGAGGGCTACAGGTTGTACAGAAAAGACAGAGTAGGGAGGAGAGGGGGTGGGGTTCTCTCTATGTAAAGGAGCATTATACATCTGCCGTAGTCAAAATGGGATCAGAGGAGGAGAAAGTTGAGGCATTGTGGGTTAGGATACATGGAGGTTGAGGGGAAAGGCACTTGGTGGTGGAGGTCTGCTACAGATCACCACACCAAGAGGAAAAGCTAGACTTGGAATTCGTGAGGCAGCTCTCAGAGGCCGTACGGTCTAGGGGCATAGTTGTCATGGGGGACCTAAACTACTCGGACATCTGCTGGGAGGAGCAGTCAGCCAAATCCAACCATTCATGTAGGTTCTTAACGTGCATACAGGACCTTCACCTAACAGAGGTATACGGTCCCCCTAGGAAAAATGCCTTACTGGAATTGGTGTTGGCTACAGGGAAGGACCTGGTAGGGGAGCTGCAGATTCACGGCCACCTTGGGGACAGTGACCACCAATAAATTGAATTCACCATACGGTGTAGGGTGGGTAAGATTACTAGTAGGGTGGAAATGCTTGACTTCAGGCAGGCTAACTTCAGTGTGCTCAGAAGTCTAGTCAATGACACACTGCAGGATAAGAGTATTGGCAAGATGGGAGTCCAGGAAGGGTGGTCATTCCTAAAGAAGGCAATCCTTCAGGCACAGAGGGAGACAATCCAAGTATGAGGCAAAAGGGGGAAAGGAGCCAAAAAACTTCCTTGGCTAAACAGGGAAATCTAGGGGAGTCAAAGGGCAAAAAAGAAACCATATAGTCAGTGGAAGCAGGGGGAAGCTACCAAGGAGTATACCCACTTGGCCCGCATTTGTAGGGAGGCAGTTGGAAAGGCCAAAGCAACTGCAGAGCTGAGGCTGGTAACACAAACTAAGACAAGAAAAAGTATTTTTTTAGGTATGTAGGGAGTAAAAGGAAGGTGCAGGGCAGCATAGGACCCCTACTGAACAAGAAGGAGCAATTAGTGACAGACAGGGGGGACAAGACTGAGCTATTCAATGAGTTTTTTGCCTTGGTTTTCCTGAACAGGGGTCAAGATAAGTCTCCTAATGGGTTCTTAGATGGGCATCAGAGGGATAGCAGCCCACCAACTGTCAATGCTGACTTGGTGCAGAGTCACTTGGATGGACTGAATATGTTCAAGTCAGCAAGCCCAGATGAGCTGCATCTGAGAGTACTGAAGGAATTGGCCAGTGTCATTGCAGAACCACTGGCATGGCTGTTTGAGCACTCATGGCACTCAGGTCAGGTTCTGGAGGACTAGAAAAGGGCCAATGTGGTCCCTATTTTCAAGAAGGGGAGGAAGGAGGATCTGAGTAATTATAGGCCAGTCAGTCTCACCTCCATCCTTGGAAAGGTCTTTGAAAAGATTGTGAAGGATCATATTTGTGGGAGTCTAGTGGGAAAAATAATGCAGCAGGGAAACCAGTATGTTTTCATAGCAGGTAGATCATGCCTGACCAATCTGGTTTCATTTTATGACAGGGTCACAAAATACTTAGATGCAGGAGTAGAGGTGGATGCCATTTTCTTGGATTTTAGCAAGGCCTTCTATACAGTATCTCATCCCATTCTCATAAATAAATTAAGAGTCTGTGACATACATGTTTACACAGTCTGGTGGGTGGTAAATTGGTTTAGCGGTCACACTCAGAGTGGTAGTAGATGGGTAGGTATCAACCTGGAAGGATGTAGGTAGTGGGGTTCCGCAGGGTTCGGTCCTTAGACCTGTACCCTTCAATATCTTCACCAGTGACTTGGATGAGGATGTGAAGTGTACTCTGTCTAAGTTTGCAGATGATACTAAATAGTGGGGTGAAGTGCACACTCTGGAGGGTAGGGAACAATTGCAGGCAGACCGGACAGGTTAGAAAAGTGGGCAGTGCACAATAGGATGCAGTACAACAAGTACAAGTGCAGAGTGCTGCACCTAGGGTGCAAAACTATCCAGCACACCTGCTGGCTGGGAAATGACCCTCTCAGCAGCACAAAAGTGGAAAGGGATCTTGGAGTCATAGTGGATGAACATAAGTTGTCAGTGTGATGAAATCATCAGCAAAGCTAACAGCACTTTATCATGCATCAGCAGAGGCATGATCAATAGATCCAAGGAGGTGATACTTCCCCTCTATGCAGCCCTGGTCAGACCACGATTGGAGTACTGCATCTAGTTTTGGGCGCCGTACTTCAAGAAGGATGTTGATAGACTTGAGAGGGTCCAGAGGAGGCCACTCATATGGTTAGGGGCTTACAAGACAAGCCTTATGAGGAGAGACTGAGGGATCTGGACCTCTTCAGCCTCCACAAGAAAAGGCTGAGCGGGGATCTTGTGGCCGCCTACAAATTCATTAGCAGGATGCAGCAGGGGATCAGAGGTGCTCTGTTCACTAGGGCCCCTCTTGGGGTAACAAGGAACAATGGTCACAAACTGACAGAGAGCAGATTTAGACTAGATATCAGGAAAGACTTTTTTACTGTAAGGGTTGCCAAAATTTGCAATGGGCTTCCAAGGGAGGTGGTGCTCTCCCCTACCTTGGGGGTTTCATAGTTTCATAGTTTCATAGTAGCTAGAGTCGGAAGGGACCTAGGTAGATCATCTAGTCCGACCCCCTGCCTTAGCAGGAAAGAGCACCGGGGTCAGATGACCCCGGCAAGGTGCTCATCTAACTCCGGGGTCTTTAAGAGGAGGTTGGATGGGCATCTGGCTGGGGTCATTTGACCCCAGCACTCTTTCCTGCCTAGGCAGGGGGGTCAAACTCAATGATCTGTTGAGGTCCCTTCTGACCCTGGCGTCTATGAATCTATGAACCTCCTGGTACCATGGTGTCTAATCACCTTTAACACTGGTTAATTGTTTAACCATCATTAACAACTCTTAATTCCCTAATCACCATAGGCACTGAGTACATGGAGGCCTGAGGGCCCTGGCCCCCCTCTAGAAAAGGCAGTCCTGAAATGGGAACATCAAGTCCCAGTCCTGGGCTGCATGACTCCGGGACAGCATTTTCCTGGATTCCCAGTATCAAGCAGGGTTCCAGGTTTTCCATTCAACATGGAAAAATGTGGAAAATAGCAGGTTCCCCCTTGCAAGCTGGCAGGCAGAGTTCCAGCCAGCAAGGGGCTGCAGGAAGTAGGACTCAGGGGGTGTCACGGGCATGTGCACAGGGGTGCACATGCATGTGGCTAGAAATACAGCCCCAGGTAGCCATGGAGAGCAGCTCACCCAGCTGCCTACAGGTAAATCTATGGAGTGGTGCAGATTGAGGCCTCCCCCACGGTGAGGGAGGGAATGGGGCAAGGGCTGGGCCTGGGGGTGCTGTGTCTGTCTTGGGGCAGTTGATTATTGATTCTTTCCTCTCCTTAGTCTGGTTTTGTAGGTGCTAATTGATGGCAGTTAACTGGCTACATTATCTAGGTCCTGTGTATTGAGCTGGTCCCTGAGTGAATCATGATTGATTGGTAACTGGTAACACAGTAGCTTAGCATCCAGGCCTGCAGTAGTGTCTCCCACGCCCCAAGACAGACAGTCAGTCCCACAAGCACCCATGGCATGAGATTTGCCTATCAGCAGCGAGGGGTGCAGGGCCCCAGAACCCCGCTGCACCAACCTCCTTGACAGCTGGCAGGCGTCGTGGCCACAGCAGGGGCCACCATCCCTGCAGCTGTCACCCCGCAGCGCCTTAACACACACAGGGATGAGTTTTGCTTGTCCGCAGCTTGAGGGGCAGTTCCCAGGGAGAGGGCAGCAGGGTGGGGAGCTCCGAGCCTGCAGCAGTCAGCCTATATCCGGCTGCACCCCTGCCCCCCGTGGGGACCACTCAGCTGGGCTGTGGCTGTGCAATGGGGTGGGCGGTATCATCTTACCGCCCCACCCTCACCCCGTCAAAAATAAAAGTTGGCACCTATGCTAACCACAACTTCTTTCATCACTGAGAAAGTTACCTGATTTCTCAAACTCTTTTAGTTGGTTGCAGGATGCAGCACAAGTTTGCTGCTGACCTTAAATCCAAGCTGATTGACATTGATTAGCTGTGTGGCAAACTATGCTCATTTCTTTGTGGTTAGGGGCAATTTCTGGAAATCCCCTGAGCTATGCTGTTCACAATGAGATGTTAACGGAGCGAGTAATTGGAGGACAAGAGGCCCGACCGAACAGCTGGAAGTGGCAGGTAAAGCCTTTTTCATTTTTTTAAATTTGAAATCTGCACAGTAAAACAGAAAGTGTGAGAACATGACAGCAAATCAAAAATGCAGGATGTCAGATGTAGCCGGAGTTCCACTGGATCGAGCCAGAGCAAAGCAATAACCTTACTAACACTTATTGTCCATCCAGCACACAAATACGAAACAGCAGCTGGCATTCACAAACCATCCCCTAACTCAGGAGTGGGCAAAATGTGGCCCGCTGGCCAGATGTAGCCCGCCAGACCATTCTATCTGGCCCGCCAGGCCATTCTATCCAGCTCGAGCGGCCCCCCAAAAATTGGAAAATTAATATATCTGCCCCTGGCTGCCTGGCATGTGGCCCTTGATGGCTTGCTAAAACTCAGTAAGCAGCCCTCTACCCAAAATAATTGCCCGCCCCGGCCCTAACTGCAGCTGCAGGGAGTCTCTATATGGAACGGCTCAGGATCAAGAATTTAGAAAAACATTACTCCTAAAACCACAGAAAAAACTAACAGACAGTTGTTTTGACTAGGCTGCAGTTTCCTAGGAGAGACTGCTTGTTTAAAGTATGATTCGGATTACACAAGTGATCGATTAGATGAAAAATGGCACATCCTTATATATGTTTGTTTCTTGTACAGCTCTAATCATTTGTGTCTTTTTTCATCAAAAACACATGTTTACTCCTGTTTAGCACCAGTTTGCTGGTAGAGCTATGGCAGGATGGGTTGATTCTGTGTGTTGTTTAGGTTTCTTCACTAGAATTGTTAATTGAACTTCTCCATTTTTATTAGTTAGGCTTGGTCTTCACTAAGGAAAAGGCATATTTTTAACTCATGGTATCTAATGTATGTAAAATCCTAATACAGCCAAAGAAATTAAAATTTTTCAGATATGTGAGAGACAGGAGGGAAATCCTTTCATTACCTCCATTGGTCATGATGTTTTGCTGGGGCTACACTGCAATATATACGGTAACACAAGTTTAAAAATGTAGTTTTTCTCTTAAGCAGCAATGATGTGTGAGTCTACAAAAGACGTCTGTGAATTTCAGCTCCCAGTGTGAGTTGATATTCCCTGTATTTAAAAAAAAAAACTTTTTGTTCATAGATATAGCGATTTAACGTGGTTACATAGAACCTCTTGACAATTTTACAGAGCCTCTTCTCAGAATTTAACTACTTTTTAACAAATCTACTTTCTTTTAACAAATAATATTCACCCTCACTACAAAGATGAGGTTAGTTTCACTGACCTCTCATATCTAGATGTCACTGATAATATTTAGTGGTACCATACAAACCACAATTTTACATGCCCTCGGTAAAAATAACAAAACTAGGAGCAATTAAAAGAATCCATCAGCAATTATTGTAAGTCCCCTTTTAAAAATCACAGAATGAAAGTTTTAAGTGACTCAAAGGGTATTCCATTTTAGATGGTTATAGTGTGTGAATTATGCTGCAGTTGAGGTAGACTTTTAATTCCCATTCTTATAAAGCAAATAAAGAAATTTCCCTTAAGAAATGAAAGGAAAATACAAATCAAGATATATTCATTAGGGTGACAATATTTGGATCTTGGGGAGCACTGGGTGTGCAGCTGAATAAAGGCTTTTTCTTGTGTCTTAGCAAAAGCTGCCGGTCACAAGGCTGGATATTACATTAAAAGTAACTTTGCTAATGCTTAAGTAAGCAGATCCCTAACAAACGGATAGGGTGCAAAGTGCATGTGTTGTATAAAAATAGGGTACAGACCAATGGCTATCGTTAGGGGACAAAGCAGAAG